>NW_026652280.1:41391549-41610870 GCF_009828535.3 Hylobates moloch | reverse complement strand
CAGATATGGAAGACAAATCAAGGGGGTTGAACATAAACATAGTAGTATCCTAAAGGAACAAAAAAAAATCCTATTAGGTTGAAAACTATCCTTAAATATGAAAAATAATTTTCACAAATAAAAGATGACTTTTATTTTATTCAGTTGTTTCTTTACTTCTTTCAAAAGCAAACTTAAGATTGATCTTCCCCAACAAGCCTTTTTGACTCACTGGGTACTGAACTTACTCTATTCTTGCAGTGCAAATTGATATATGCTACAATGTATCTTGTCTCCAAGTATTACACTTGCTTTTGTTGCTGTTGTTTTTAGTTTGGATAATTAAGCAGTTTTATGAGGACTGGGGCTGCATCTTTGTCCTTTTATATCCCCTTTTGCATTTTGTTACAGACTTTGTACAGGGTCACTGTAGTGTGAACAAGGGAGTAAAAGCATGAAATACAAATTTTCTCCATGCCTCAATGCAGTGGTTTCTGGGAGCTGGCTTGGCAGTTCTGTTGTGTTTCTGAGATTGCCAGTTAGCTCTCTGTTACGTATTTTCTGTTGCTATCCTAAAGGTAAGTGAAAAACTGAAGAAGGACAAATATTTGATCAGGGCATTGGGAGCCAAGATTTTTTTTTTTTCCTGTTTCTCTATTGCCAAAAATTCTAAGTCAATTTCAAATGCAGGTACTGTCAAGAACACTGGACAAGGTGTGAGGGCACTGGAGTTCTAGGGCAGGGATATCACTAACTTGCTATGTGCCCCCAGATAAGTTACTTGATCTTCATTCTGCTGTATCTTGGGGCTAGAACAGTTCCTTACTCATTATAAGCACTTAATAATTATGTTTTGAATGAAAGAATAATTAGCTTCAGCTTCCTCCTAGGTCAAATGAGGGGCTTGTACTAGCATGGTCTCTAGGAACTGTTTGCACCATAAAAATCTAAAAACTACCAGCTTTCCTCTGATTGGTAAGCATTTACGCCATGCATTTCAATTGCACCAACTCTGCAGATGCCTGTTGTTTTCATGGAAGACGTGTTTGTCCTCACATGCGCCGTTTACACCTTCCATGTAGATTTTAATGTCCATCCTAAGTTGCACAACTTTTGAAAACAGCCAGGTAAAAAGTCCGGAGGGCACACTGAAGGATTCTTACAGGAAGCTTATAGCCTGTCTCCTTTGGCTAATTTGCAAAAGTATTTTTTGATTTAAAACAGAAGGAGGGTGAATCCCTGGGAGAAAACTCACATCCACTAATGTTCCTTCTGGAGTGAATTATGAGAGGAAGCCCCAGATGGATTATAGACGAAGGTTAAACTTTGAGACACTAATTTATTGAAAAGGTAAAGATAGTAAAAGAACAAAAAGTGCCCTGAATATTATGTCTGTGTGTCCTTTTTGCCCCGTGCTTTCCAGTATTTTAAGGATCTTTGAAAGGCATATGTTCATCTGCAGAGGCAATGTCACCTAACTTCCTAAGAAAAATCTTTGCCACTGGAAGCCACTGAAATGACATTCTAATAGGATTCTCCAATTAGACAAAAAAAAAAAAAAAATGGACAAACTCTAAAGAAGACATTTCGTCTTGAAAAATAGCAAAGCTAACAGAGCTGTTTGGGGACAGTGGTATAAAAGCATTGAGTGATGTTCTGGAAAAGCATTTTGGCATGTAGTGATATTTAATACTATATCCTATCAATTTGAAGATGCCCACTATGTTCACATTTTAACATTTCTGGAATCATTTTATAACTAATGAAGGCTGGTGATTGTTGTGGATCAGGTCAGCCAACCTGCAAACATATGAGAGAACTCAACCAAGAACAGCAGTGTTAGCTTACATTACATAGAGCTGAACACTTATTATTGAACTCAGCCAAGAACAGAATTATCCAGCTGACTTTTAGAATCATAAGCAATAAAAATACTTATTGTTTAAGTCACGTACATACGGGGTGATTTGTTACACAGCAATAGCTAACTGATACATGAGGGGCAGCATATGCTTCTCACATAAAAGCAGGTCAGCCTGAAGTTCACATCAAGATGTGTTTTCCTAAGGTGTTTTGAATCTGAATCCCACATATCCATCTATTTCTACACTTCCCAGGAGCAGAAGCACTGAAATTCTGTATGACAGGCTGCTTTTGAGATATTTTCAACTTAGTTGGAATCAGGATTTGCCAGAAATGTTGTGAGACAGCTTGTTTAAGTGAGATTTCCTGCTCAGTTTCTTTTTTTAAAAGATAGGGAGAAAAAGAAAAAAAATAATGATTTTTGGCTGGAGTTCATCCGTGCTGGACACATTTGGACACGTAGCTGAGGGGAACCAATGTGTAAGGATCTTTAAGTTCTTTAGAAACTTTGGCAAGGTCTCAAACCACCTGAGAATTCTTAAGATTAAATGTTTGAAGTGTGATTCTAAATTAATAACACTGACATCACAAATTACTCCCACAGACTAATTTCTCACTCTTCATAAATATTCTGTTTACAGATTGTTCTATCTTCCTATAGCTGTCTTTTAATTTAAGCTGTGTATGTTCTCTCACTACCAAGCTTGTTAATTATTAAAAGATTTTCTCTATTTTTTTTTTTCAGGCTCACACTGAAAGGTGTTTTAGCCAACTTACTATTTGGTTAATATTTTACATTTCAATTTTCCAATTCAAACCAGGGAACCAGAGAAGGGTATGAGTAAAACTTAAGCTATAGGTGCATATTTAGAAAAAAGAAAGAGCAAATGATGAATATGTATGAAACTTATTTAAAATGCCATATTTATGAGGAAAGGAAAAATATTGGAGCCTCACTTTCCCTTTACATATTTTCAAAACACCACATGGGATTGAATGGGACCAAGTGAAAAGTATAAAATTTGTTGAGTGTGGTGGGTGTTTGAGTGTGTCAGTGCAGTGAGAAGTTGGCAATGTGAATCCTTTGGGGCTTGTGGGTAGGATACATAGAAGCCTTGGCAATAGGGAAAGACATGAGTTTTCTTATGCCTTATTTTCAACGGGACATTTGGAGGATGCTTGCCATCTTTCTGTGGCAGTTTATTTGATCCTAGAGGCCAAGAGTGCAAAGGCCCCAAGTTGCTCGCTGGTGGACCAGGAAACGGGCTTGCATTCACCTCTGCAGTACTTGTACTGCCTTGTGGCTGCTCTATGCCTGACCAAAGCCAAAGTGGTAGTAATGTGAAAGGGAAGAAAGGGCCAGAGGAACGTTCCACCCTAGGGATTTCAATTCAGCCAGTGTTTATTTCACCCACTCTATGCCCAGGTCTGTATTAGGCCCTGGGTAGTTGAAGCAATAGCTGGAAGAGAAGGGGGCTGTACTCTCCAATTCCCAGTGTGTCCACACCAGGAAAAGTAACACATATGCACAGGAGGCATGAACAGGGGAGTCAGTGTTCATGACAAAAGTTCTAGTTAAATGTAACAAGTCCAGCTGTTCTTTGGGAATCCATGCAGCAGTAAACATGAATAACATAGATCTATGTACCAGCACAGAAAAGTCTCTAATGTATGTGGTTGAATAAAAACAAACAAATAAAAAGAACCTCAAGTTATGACCTACAATGTAATACCACTTTGTATCACTATAAACCAACTTAAAAAGAACAACTATACATTTCTACCTTGTAGGTATATCAATTTATGCAAAAGGATTGGCGTGGCATGCACAAAATAAGGGCACTGGGATGCAGAGAGGGGGCTGGTCAGGAAGTGTGTGCGTATCTTGTTACTATAACAATTTATAACAAATTTATGTAGTTGATTTAAGTAAGGAAATTAAAAATAAATAAATAAACAATTATGTGCATAAATAAAACTTATTTACCAACGTTTCCATACCCTGCATCATACACACAAAAACAAAGACATTCACCTTTGGGTTCTTTGTGATCTGGTTGGAGAAATAAGACTCATAGATATATTTCATACTTTAACAAAATGATATACGATCTTTTCTTGATTTCTGTAATTTTTTTTGTTTTGCTTCTCTACCCTGCCTCTCTTTATTCTTCTCTTTCCTGATCTTTCCTTTTCCTTCTCAATTCCCAATATGGGAATTCTCTAGGGCAAGTCTTCAGCCCTTTCACCCTCTTTCTGATCATTTTCACCCATTCTCACAAAATCCAAGGTAGCCACTAATAGGATTTTTTTTTTTTTTTTTTTTTGAGACAGTCTCACTCTGTTGCCCAGGCTGAAGTGCAGTGGCGTGATCTTGGCTCACTGCAAGTTCTGCCCCCTGGGTTCACACCATTCACCTGCCTCAGCCTTCTGAGTAGCTGGGACTACAGGTGCCCGCCACCATGCCTGGATAATTTTTTGTATTTTTAGTAGAGACGGGGTTTCACTGTGTTAGCCAGGATGGTCTCTATCCCCTGGCTTCGTGATCCACCTGCCTTGGCCTCCCAAAGTGCTGGGATTGCAGGTATGAGCCACTGTGCGTGCCCGGCCTAATAGGATGTCTTAACTTCAATTTCTAGCTTCATTCTTCCCTCTCTATTGGGCATCTCTCCTTGCATGTTTGCCACCATTTTGGGCTCCGTTTTTCTAAACCAAAATTAATCTCTCCTTCTATCTTCAATGGGTCATTTATCCTTCTCCCTGATGTGCTTATTTGACATTGCATGCTTGTATCAAAACAGCTCATGTACCCCATAAATATATACACCTACTATGTATCCACAAAAATTATTAAAAATATCTTGACTTCTTGACTTCTTCCAAAGACATTGCCATTCTTGTCATCAGATTGAGGAGCCTATGTCCTCAGTAATTTCTCCTTTTCCAGCTCCCTTGCCATTCACAATGTCCCATCCAGTCTTCCTTTCTGATGCTTTTTTGCATCCATGCTTTCATCTTTGTCTTAGTTAAGGCTGCTACAACAAGTAGACTGGGTAGCTTAAACAATAATTATTTTTCACAGTTCTTGAGGCTAGAATTCTGACATAAGAGTGCATTCATGGTCAGGTCTGGTAAGGGTCCTCTTCCAGGTTGCAGACTGCTGTCTTCTCCTTGTATCTTCACAGGGCAGAGAGCAGAAAGAGAAAGCAAGCAAGCCCTCTAACTCTCTGTTCTTATAAGGGTACCAATCCCATTCATGAGAACTCTGACATCATGACCTAATTACTTACCAAAGGCCCCACCTCCAAATAGCATGTTAAGGATTGGGCTTCAACATATGAATGTTGGGGAGACACAATATCCAGTCCTTAGCCATCTTCATTTGTACCTTTCCTTATTGTATTAACCAAAAGCACACACAAAGGCAAGGCAGAAAACTAAGCTAATTCTTTCAGTAACTGAAGGCCTCCAAATGTTTATTTATCGACCTGTTGTATATGATAAATGACTTATTTTGTTTGGGATTGCATGATTACCAGTTTTTTTTTTTTTTTTTACTTTCAACCATTAGTCACCAAGAATTTATCAAGTACCAGTTTTACAATCAGCCTTGGGAGATATAATAAACATAGAAGACATGAGCTCTTCTTTTGAAGAACTAATTGATGAAAAAATGTCATTAATAAATAAAAAGTAATTTGAAATAAATCTTACAGCAATATAGAATATCACAAAACATGGAGAAAACTAAATCCATAATGCTGTCCCTACTTCTTTACTTCCACAAACATTGAGAATCAACTGTATGTCACACACTAATCTAAGAACTGGGGATATGGCATAGAAAGTCAGAAAATGCCTCTGCCCTTATGGGACTTCTATTCAAGTGCAGAGAAATAGATACTAACCAGGTAAGCACATAATTAGGATAATTTCTGAGAGTGACAAATGCTATAAGAAAAAAAATAATATGGGATAATATGACAGATAGGGCCTAAGGATAAAATTTAGCTAGAAAGGTCAAGGAAACTCTCTAAAGAGACAATATTTGAATTGAGTCCTGAATTTTAAAAGGCACCAGCTATGGGAAACCTGGACATAGAAGGTCATGGGCTTGTCTTACTCCAATAACAAAATCCCAAGATAAACATGCGCTTGAGGAATTGCCAGATAAAAGAGGCTCTTGAGAACAAGAAACAACCTGAGTTGTATTGAATACCATGGGCCAAATGGTGGTTGGCAACTGGGGATCTAGGGTAGGATCTATTTGGAGGGAGTCAAGTTTTTTTAAAGGGAAGTTTCATAAATGCTGTCTCCATGACTTGGACCTTTCTGGACACACTGACTATGAAATAACCCCTTCAGACACCTTCCCTTTTCCCTGGCCACACACATATTTCTATAGAGTAGCATGTAAGTCAGATGGATAAGTAAAGAAAAGAAAAGTAAATTTACTGGGAAAGGGAACAGCTAAGTGAATCAACAACATTTTCCTAATTGGTTTCCAGAGGCATTTGTCTGTCTGAGAGTGAAATGTTTGATATTCTGGTTGAGTAAGTTCTTGATTCCAGGTCATCAATTATGATAATAGAACAAATCAAAAAGTTTCCAGCAAACAGAAATTCTTCATTTCCTAGCTCCTACTCAACTTTATTGATTGGACCATTGGGTAAGACTATAAATTTCATGTAGAAACACTAGAAAAGCTTTAGCTGGGCCCTTTGCTTTCTCTAATTTCAAAAAATGTTCAAAGTGCCTGGGAGAATTTGGATTATTCATCCCACTCTCTTCTATGCCTATAGACAGGGGCAGGTGCTTCGTAGACAAAATTGCCTCCGCTCTTGTTTTAAATGTAATGACTGATGATGTATATCACAAAAGAACTGAGTGTCTACAACCCTTATTGTCTTCTAAAATATCCCCTCCAATAGTCTTCCAACATGCTAAAATAATAATCATTAGAAACTCTTCCTTAGAGTTATACAACATGGGCTCCTTCTTAAATAAATATATGTTCCTAAGAAAGGAGGAAAGGCCCTGTTTGTATGACTCATTCTTCTTTCTAAACAGGTTCATATTAATATACATCATGAGATAGCATGAAGTAATGAAAACTATAGAAGACTTGAGGCCAAAGACCTAAGTTCAAGGCCCAGACCCTCCTCTCACAAGCTGTGTGATTTAACAGATTGCTTAATTTTTTTAAATCATAATTTCATCTGCTGCTAAAGCTAAACATTATCTGAGTATGTGTTGTAGATTTGTAAATGTTAATACATCAAAGAAATATCAACTATTGTAAATGTTATCATTTGATTAGTAGAGATTAATGTTTAGATCAATTTCATCATCATTTTGGAAGGTACTGAAATTCTGAAAGAATTTTATACAGCTATATCCTGTGGACTTTGGGTAAATTTGAAATATAATAAAAAGAATATTTGGTGGTTGTTTATTGTGTGCTGGAGTAGATGTTAAATGTCATACATATATTGTCATTTCATCCTCACAACCGCCCAATGAGGTAGTTACACCCAAAATACAGTGATAAGTAAAGGTTATAGAAGTTAATTTACTTTCTCAAGGTCACGTCAGTATCTAGTAGAGGTCTTCAAAGCTCAAGTTCCTAAGCATTCAGTAACCTTGCCTTGCACTCAGCACAGTATACCAATGCTGGGTTTTGGAAGGAAACCAGAATTGCAAAATCTGAGAACTTAGTACTTGGGATAACTTTCTATTGGTAAGTGGGGGTAGGAAAAATGTGCTCACTTGAAGAGAAGAGTAAATTGGAAACTAAGCTCCTATTCTTCCATATTTTGCTTGCAAGTGTCACTTTGTATGTATACACTATTTTTTTCAGTTCTAATACCTTTCTTATATTGTACATTTGGTATAAAGATAAAAGGATTCTGCCAAATCTCCATTTTCTCCAACATAATTCCCTCATTGACTCCATTATCTGATTTGCACCCAAAGAAAGAGCATAATGTCTTGTGTCACCTTCTCTACTCCTGCTCCCCACACAATCACCTAATTTTACCTTGAGTCATTTGCATTATGTCCCTAATACTCTGATCTGCCACTTAGAGCAGAATAATTTTTCTAAGAGCCAGAAGTGGCCTTTTTCTAGAATTCCATTTCAGATACTAGCTCAAGACTGGAAACATAGTATCTAATAGATAAATATTCATAGATGGATTGTATAAAAGGAATTGGGACTGAGAGCATAAATGTCACTTTCTTTCTACCAAATATTTGATTCAATTTAGCCCATTGGCTGAATTCTTTTCAGTCATTCAGTCTTAGGATTTTATCCATTATTGAGGAGAAAGATATGAATAAAGAGTTTTTCTGATACCCAAGATATGGATAGCCTTTGGACATCCTTAGTGATGTATCTCTGCTTGGGTGACTGATGGGAGACTATGTTCAATTAAAAAGCCCTAAATAGACACCCTCTTATTAGCAGCTCCTTCTTCACTTTAAGCATTGATCTCTCTCTTAGAAATCCCTCTTCTATACCTTTAGCTGAGACAAGTTCTCATTAAGAAAAATTCACTCTAGTTTGGGAAGTATCTCTTTACTTTGAAATTCTAAAGAATGTCATGTCTTTTTCTATCAATTGGAATAGTTTCAGAAGGAATGGTACCAGTTCCTCCTTGTACCTCTGGTAGAATTCGGCTGTGAATCCATCAGGTCCTGGACTCTTTTTGGTTGGTAAGCTATTGATTATTGCCACAATTTCAGAACCTCTTATTGGTCTATTCAGAGATTCAACTTCTTCCTGGTTTAGTCTTGGGAGGGTGTATTTGTCGAGGAATTTATCCATTTCTTCTAGATTTTCTAGTTTATTTGCATAGAGGTAGATTGTATTCTCTGATGGTAGATTGTATTTCTGTGGGATCGGTGGTGACATCCCCTTTTTCATTTTTTATTGCATCTATTTGATTCTTCTCTCTTTTCTTCTTTATTAGTCTTGCTAGCGGTCTATCAATTTTGTTGATCTTTTCAAAAAACCAGCTCCTGGATCATTAATTTTTTGAAGGGTTTTTTTGTGTCTCTATTTCCTTCAGTTCTGCTCTGATTTTAGTTATTTCTAGCCTTCTGCTAGCTTTTGAATGTGTTTGCTCTTGCTTTTCTAGTTCTTTTAATTGTGATGTTAGGGTGTCAATTCTGGATCTTTCCTGCTTTCTCTTGTGGGCATTTAGTGCTATAAATTTCCGTCTACACACTGTTTTGAACGTGTCCCAGAGATTCTGGTATGTTGTGTCTTTGTTCTCGTTGGTTTCAAAGAACATCTTTATTTCTGCCTTCATTTCATTATGTACCCATCCCTAACACATTTTATGAAGTCAGCATCGTCCTGATACCAAAGCCTGGCAGAGACATAACCAAAAAAGAGAATTTCAGACCAATATCCTTGATGAACGTTGATGCAAAAATCCTCAATAAAAAACTGGCAAACCGAATCCAGCAGCACATCAAAAAGCTTATCCACCATAATCAAGTGGGCTTCATCCCTGGGATGCAAGGCTGGTTCAACATATGCAAATCAATAAATGTAATCCAGCATATAAACAGAACCAAAGACAAAAACCACATGATTATCTCAATAGATGCAGAAAAGGCCTTTGACAAAATTCAACAACCCTTCATGCTAAAAACTCTCAATAAATTAGGTATTGATGGGATGTATCTCAAAATAATAAGAGCTATCTATGACAAACCCACAGCCAATATCATACTGAATGGGCAAAAACTGGAAGCATTCCCTCTGAAAACTGGCACAAGACAGGGATGCCCTCTCTCACCGCTCCTATTCAACATAGTGCTGGAAGTTCTGGCCAGAGCAATCAGGCAGGAGAAGGAAATAAAGGGTATTCAATTAGGAAAAGAGGAAGTCAAATTGTCCCTGTTTGCAGATGATATGATTGTAAATCTAGAAAACCCCATCGTCTCAGCCCCAAATCTCCTTAAGCTGATTAGCAACTTCAGCAAAGTCTCAGGATACAAAATCAATGTACAAAAATCACAAGCATTCTTGTACACCAATCATAGACAAACAGAGAGCCAAATCATGAGTGAACTCCCATTCACAATTGCTTCAAAGAGAATAAAATACCTAGGAATCCAACTTACAAGGGATGTGAAGGACCTCTTCAAGAACTACAAACTACTGCTCAATGAAATAAAAGAGGATACAAACAAATGGAAGAACATTCAATGCTCATGGGTTGGAAGAATCAATATCGTGAAAATGGCCATACTGCCCAAGGTAATTTATAGATTCAATGCCATCCCCATCAAGCTACCAATGATTTTCTTCACAGAATTGGAAAAAACTACTTTAAAGTTCATATGGAACCAAAAAAGAGACCGCGTCGCCAAGTCAATCCTAAGCCAAAAGAAGAAAGCTGGAGGCATCACGCTACCTGACTTCAAACTATACTACAAGGCTACAGTAACCAAAACAGCATGGTACTGGTACCACAACAGAGACATAGATCAATGGAACAGAACAGAGCCCTCAGAAATGATGCCACATATCTACAACTATCTGATCTTTTTTTTTTTTTTTTTTTTTTTTTGAGACGGAGTCTCGCTCTGTCGCCCAGGCTGGAGTGCAGTGGCGCAATCTCGGCTCACTGCAAGCTCCGCCTCCCGGGTTCACGCCATTCTCCTGCCTCAGCCTCTCCGAGTAGCTGGGACTACAGGCGCCCGCCACCACGCCCGGCTAATTTTTTGTATTTTTAGTTGAGACGGGGTTTCACCGTGGTCTCGATCTCCTGACCTCGTGATCCGCCCGCCTCGGCCTCCCAAAGTGCTGGGATTACAAGCGTGAGCCACCGCGCCCGGCCCAACTATCTGATCTTTGACAAACCTGACAAAAACAAGAAATGGGGAAAGGATTCCCTATTTAATAAATGGTGCTGGGAAAACTGCCTAGCCATATGTAGAAAGCTGAAACTGGATCCCTTCCTTACACCTTATACAAAAATTAATTCAAGATGGATTAAAGACTTAAATGTTAGACCTAAAACCATTAAAATCCTACAAGAAAACCTAGGCAATACCATTCAGGACATAGGCATGGGCAAGGACTTCATGTCTAAAACACCAAAAGCAATGGCAACAAAAGCCACAATTGACAAATGGGATCTAATTAAACTAAAGAGCTTCTGCACAGCAAAAGAAACTACCATCAGAGTGAACAGGCAACCTACAAAATGGGAGAAAATTTTTGCAACCTACTCATCTGACAAAGGGCTAATATCCAGAATCTACAATGAACTCAAACAAATTTACAAGAAAAAAACAAACAACCCCATCAAAAAGTGGGCAAAGGATATGAACAGACACTTCTCAAAAGAAGACATTTATGCAGCCAAAAAACACATGAAGAAATGCTCATCATCACTAGCCATCAGAGAAATGCAAATCAAAACCACAGTGAGATACCATCTCACACCAGTTAGAATGGCCATCATTAAAAAATCAGGAAACAACAGGTGCTGGAGAGGATGTGGAGAAATAGGAACACTTTTACACTGTTGGTGGGACTGTAAACTAGTTCAACCATTGTGGAAGTCAGTGTGGCGATTCCTCAAGGATCTAGAACTAGAAATACCATTTGACCCAGCCATCCCATTACTGGGTATATACCCAAAGGACTATAAATCATGCTGCTATAAAAACACATGCACACGTATGTTTATTATGGCACTATTCACAATAGCAGAGAGTTGGAACCAACCGAAATGTCCAACAACGATAGACTGGATTAAGAAAATGTGGCACATATACACCATGGAATACTATGCAGCCATAAAAAATGATGAGTTCATGTCCTTTGTAGGGACATGGATGAAACAGAAAACATCATTCTCAGTAAACTATCGCAAGGACAAAAAACCGAACACCAAATGTTCTCACTCATAGGTGGGAATTGAACAATGAGAACTCATGGACACAGGAAGGGGAACATCACACTCCGGGGACTGTTGTGGGGTTGGGGGAGGGGGGAGGGACAGCATTAGGGGATATACCTAATGCTAAATGATGAGTTAATGGGTGCAGGAAATCAACATGGCACATGGATACATATGTAACAAACCTGCACATTGTGCACATGTACCCTAAAACCTAAAGTATAATAAAAAAAAAAAAGAATATCAGATGAAGTAATGGAGAAAAAAAAAAAGAATGTCATATCTTTACCACTAATTATAATATCTGCCTGTGGAACCCCCTTCTTCTTTAAATACCAGAAACCTATTATATCAACTATTTAGACTGGAAATTCTTGGGGGAGAGATATCATGTCTTCTTGAGGTCACTACTGCAAAAAGTTTTCATGTTCTACTCATCCTGTAGAATCCAACTCAAACCCAATTTGCTTTAGGAAACCTGTTCTGAATACTCCTGCCCAAATATCTTCCTTCTCTAGATCTCTCCTGGATTTTAAATCAGTACTATTTGCTTTGTGGCCATAATTATTTAAGGTATTTTATTATCCAAATAATAATTTCAAATACTTTAAGATAAAGGCCATGAATCAACTTTTCCATGCATTACTTGCAGTGCCTAGCCAAAGTTTGGGGGGTGGGAGGAAGTGTTCATTTTCCAGTAAATTATGACGGATGAATTGCATGCATACATGCATGCATGAATGAATTTCTCTCCTTGTGACTGCCTAGCAGCATGGCATTTGTAAATTTTCTCCTGGCATTTCAGTTGGCTTAGTGCCTTTTTATTGGATAATTACTGCAAAAATGGTTTCTGTATCCTCAACCACCATTTAAAAAGTCAAATTTAGAGAGCAAAATGACTGTCTGTTTACAGAAACATCTTGCCTTTTCTTAAGAAAACTCAGCCTCTTAGCTTCTTCCACCTGTGCCTGAGAATCTGCCCTCTCTCACTAATAAAAATGATTGAAAAGCACCTTGAAAATACAAAGTGCCATATAAATGCTAACTGAGGCAATAATAAAACAGTAATAATAACTGTTTGCTGATAAACGTCACTTTCAAGCCCAGGGGAGACATTTTGCAGGGGGAAAGCAGAATGGGCTCTGTGCTTGTCCCTGGGCCATGGCTCACTCTGAATCACACTGTTCTTCCTCCATTTGGACACCATCATTTGCAATGGTCATGAAATAGTACTGGTATGTAAAATTATTGTCATCATCCACATTGTAAAAAGCAATGTGTTGCCAAGTAATCCATTCCCTGACAATTGCCGGGGTTACCTCATTCAAGCTGATCGTTTAGAAAATAAATGGACTTCGAAGGGAGTGCACTAGGACTGTTCTGCTCCTGTGGCCACAGCTCAGCCCATGATGTAGGTGCATGCGGTATACCTCCAGTTTTGATTAGTCCTGGGCCAAGTTCCATCAAGGAATGGATTCAGTGTGGACCCAGAGGAGTTAGCTGATAACATGGGAGTTGAGAAGCTATAGGGGAGTCTCCTTGCCATGAACCTACACTTTGTGCCTATACCCCATTCTGATAAGAAAGATAGATGCAGGCACAGGGAGAATAAACTCAGGGCAGAGTTTAATGAGAGACTGGGAGAAGAAAGAAATCAGGTGTAAAATGAAGCCTTGGAGTGCATAACTCTAAGAGATGGAGAGGGTATTCTAGGGGAAGAAGTCAGCCTCTAGAATCCTGCAAGTTAGAGAGGAGATGAAGGATACTGGCACACTTATCTGTATCAACTGAAGGAGAGGAAGGGTGTGTGGGAAAGAGAGGCCCAAGTACGACAAAGGCAGAGTTGTCCATACTGATTTTGTATGGATGTTGTTCCCTCCCAATGGGCATTTACAACCAGGCAAATCATTCTTATTCTTCTAGAGAGGCCCAGGTATGACAAAGGCAGAGTTGTCCATACTGATTTTGTATGGATGTTGTTCCCTCCCAATGGGCATTTACAACCAGGCAAATCATTCTTATTCTTCTATATAGGCCCATCTTCCTCGCTCAAACCTTATGGTACTCTTTTTAGTCATCTTCTCTTTTATCTACAGTCTTGATTAACCTGTCCATTTCTCTCTGTCTCCCCTGCTACCACTACAGTCCGCCCGTAGTTCCACATGCAATTCCTCTACTGATCCATACAACTAATTACCTTAAACTTCTCCATATTAGTTCCTTACCTTGACTTTCTACCTACAATTTCCCTGTCGGTTTGTCAGAATCTAGTTGTCATTTGTAATCTCCACCTCTCATTCCCTCATTTCCACATCCAGTCAGTGACTGTATTAGTCATATTAGTCAGGGTTCTCCAGAGAAACAGATCTAAGAGGGTATACATACACACATACGATTATAAGCAATTGGCTCATGCTATTATGGAGGTTGAGAATTCTCATGATCTACAGTCTGTAAAGTGTAGATCCAGCAAAGCTGGTGGTGTAGTTCAAACTCCTGAGAACCAAGAGCACCAAGGGCAGAAGACAGATCTCCTAGCTCAACCAGACAGGTAGAGAGCAAATTCAATCTGCCTCTACTTTTTTGTTCTATTCTGGCCCTCAGCAGTTTGGATGATGCTCTCTCACATTGTGGAGGGTCATCTGCTCTACTCAGTCCACCAGTTCAAATGCTAATTTCTTCCAGAAACATCCTCAAAGACACAACCATAAATAATGTTTAACCAAATAGGTATCTGGGCATCCTATGGCCCAGTCAACTTGAAACATGAAAGCAACCATCATAGTGACCAAGACCTCTGATATGTCTTCTGTGTTTATCCCTCCTCTCCATTCTCAGTGTTATCCCAAAGATCAAGACTTTTTGCTGAGTTTACCTTCAGGTCTACATGCTGGGGAGAGGGGCTGTTTTGAGTTTGAGGACTTGTTCTAGGTTAAAGTGAGGTCTCAGAGATCAGCTGAGTTGAAGTGAAACCCCATTTAGGGAATGAAAGCAGAAAGTAGACTTTCATTTATTATTCTATATACCTTTCATGTCTGAGATCAAAGACATAAGGATTTTGTAACATATGATTATATTTGTGGCTTTCATTGGTTTATCATTTTAGTATCCTGCATCTGTTTCCCTGAATTATTAGCAATACATTTCTCATGGGGAAAAGGCCTAAGTGCTTGTTTTCAGTGTTAATAAGGAAGTGGGCTGCAGGAAGAGTGTGGAGGGTGCTTACGTTCTTGGGAGAAAAGTCCTAAGGGAAAGAATGAGCTGTGGCAGCCATCAGGAATAGGGAAGAGCAGAAGCAGCCTGCGATCCTGTCTCCCTCACTTTCCTATTCCCAGCAAGAAACACATAGAGCAGGGCAAGCCCTGTGGGATCTATAGGACAATGGTCACTATTTAATAAGTTGTCATTACACATAAGACAGCTCACATATGCTGTCTTTAGTGTGTGTTTTAACTCTTCACTTAGGCATGCTTATTCTCTTATTACAAATAAGAATACTTGAGGATTAGTGGTATGGTGAACACCTGTCATTTTTCCATGGCCAGTGTCCCTGCACCCATGTCTATTCCAGCGAATATTTCTTCATCTGGTGAGGCTGTCAATCACCCAGCTCTCTTCTCCTGCCCCAAGTTTAGATCTGTGATTCAGGCTGGCCAGTAAAAATACTACTGTCCTCTGGTGAGGCATTCAGAGGGGTCTTGTTACCTCAATGACCAAAGTCTTTTCTCACGGACTGATGGGGAGACTTTGAAAGAGAGAGATATACTTTGAAAGTATATCTCTCCTTTTAAGAGATGAGTAGACAGGTCCAGGCAGGCCCAGAGATTCAAGTGGCCATCTCTGATGTGGAATGATGCCTGATGCCATGTGGAATGAATCTGCTGAAGACTAAAGCCAGAAGAAAACAGAACCAAGAGAGAAACAGAGAGGGTAAAATCCATGACAGAGACAGAGGCATCACAGAGCTTCCTAAAGGCTTCGCACCCTGGCTTTTCTCAAATCTCTACCCAAACATAGCATTCTCCAACCACTCAGTAAAAAGCAACCACTCCTCTCCTGCCTGATCATAATCTATTTTTCTCCAGAGCATTTATCACCATCTGTCATACCATATATTTACAGATTTTTCTGTTTGGTTCACGGTTGTAACTTCAGCACCTAGAACAGCTCCCAAACCCAAAGTAGGCCCTTAGCCAGTATTTGTGGAATGGATAAGAGAGTCACTTGATCGGCTGGTCCGGCTGTGACTAATGCAGTAACCCACCCCTTCGGTTTTCCAGTCATACAAGCCAAAGTGGTTCCTTTTCTACATACACAAGCTAGATTTGAATTTTTATTACTTGGAAATAAGAGCTTCAACTAATATTAACAAAAAGGTGAAGTGTTCACAAAAAGGTGAAGTGTATCCACAGTGGTACATGGTAAAGCCAGGGGTGAACCCAGCTGTCACACATGCCAAACCATTGCTTTTCTGGATACCACCTCCCCTAGTAGGGATCCATTTACTCCCTGACACCTCAGCCTTAGGGATTTTATTTATTTATTTATTTATTTATTTATTTATTTATTTATTTATTTTGAGATGGAGTTTCACTCTTGCTCCCTGGGCTGGAGTGCAATGGAGAGATCATGGCTCACTGCAACCTCTGCCTCCCAGATTCAAGTGATTCTCCTGCCTCAGCCTCCCAAGTAGCTGGGATTACAGGCACATGGCACCACGCTCGGTTAATTTTTCTATTTCTAGTAGAGACAGTTTCATAACGTTAGCCAGGCTGGTCTTGAACTCCTGACCTCAGGCGATCTGCCCACCTTAGCCTCTCAAAGTGCTGGGATTACAGGCATGACCCACCGTGGCCAGTCTAGCGTTAGGGATTTTGAGAGATACTTTTCCCCAGCAGCTGACACATTGGCATTTGGGCAGGGGAACATCTCAAAAAATGGAAATAGGAGCCCAGACATACTAGTACTTTAGGAAGGGTCAGGGTATCATGTTTTCCTATGATTTACTTTTGTCCAAACTGGCTTCATTAATTTATTCTTTCACCAGCACAACCTATTTTTATGGAGACATTTTATGATTTATTTAGATTCCTCCAAGCTTTAGCTGAGGCTGTCTGAAAGATTAAAAAAAAAAAAGCTACAGATGCTTAGGGTAGGGAAGGTCTGTGATGACCATAAAAACTTTATAATACCTCTCTGGAGGGAAGGAGGATGCAGGCATGGTCTACCCTTACCGAAGCTGGGGTTATGTGGCAACGGATTGATTAATCCATATACATTTGAAATAAAATATATGACTAAACTAAATTTTAGTTATGGATATTGATTTTATTGACTAAATCCTCCTCCCTACAAACTCCTTGGTTTGTCTAACAGAAATGTTAGCATTTGACCAGGGTAAACAAGAATGAGGCTACAGGCCTATGCACTGAATGAATAAAGAAGGCTGAAGACTTGTGAGGAGGGGTGTGCAATATGAAGACATCAGCATAGTTTGTCTTTTGTGTCCCCAGGATACTCCCCCACTTCCAGTTTCTCTTTTCTCTTAGAGTCCTCATTTCTCTCTCAGCACCTGCTCTTAGATCTCTCATTTATGCCAAGCCATAAGCAACAAAAATCAGTGTAAACCACAGCTCTTACAGGAGAGATTTACACTTTGGTCACAAAGGAGAACTCCATTGAAGCTAAAAGTATTCATTTCAATGGGAGAACAACAGGGACAGTGACCAACTGGGGAATACTGAGAGTCACCCGAGTGCTCATCTTGTCCTTGAAGACTTATTATGCAGGCACATTTCAATCAATTCATTCCACTGGACATGGAAGTTGGATATTTTTCAATTCAAATGGGACTAGAGATAGTACTCTAGCCATTTTGATATACATTAGCATTTAGATTTCAAGGTGCTTTCACTGCAACTTGAAGCTGTGGGAGTGCACTGTTAACATGTGAGCTCTGAGTGGGGCAGGTGAGGTCTGAGTGGAGCTGAGAAGACGGCCTCCCTTCAGACAAGGCACAGTGTGCTGTTAAGAATGACAGATCCTGATCTGACTCACCACTGAGGGAAGCAGCTCGCCTTCATGCTGGAGGTTTCCCCAGGCATGTGGAGGACACAGAACATAGCCAAATATTCTGCTTTTTAAGTTCCCCATCTTCAGTGACTTTGTTTTCTATTTGCCTTAACACACTCACTCCAGAACCACAGCCTGGATTATGTCACGTGCCAGACATGCACTCTCTGGCCATAGTGTGCACCATTGCTAGTCTCTTAGGCCTCTTTCCACTGCTCCTCCTGCCTTGATTGCCCACGTCATTTTCTCCTGCAGTATAAAACACTTTAAATCTTCACATCTGTTTATATTCAGCCTTGCCAGTGATTTAACTTTTTTAATCTTTAATCTTTTCATTGGAAAAATGGAAGTATAATAGGTAGAGCCCACTATGCAGAATTTTTGTTAAGAATTGAGTTACTTAATACAAGCAGGTGAGGATGAACTTCCTGCAGTGCCTTAGCTTCATTGAATCGAGCACTCAGAGAGTGGTGGCTCCTGGAGGGCAGGGTGGAGGGTGTGATAGCCATAGTACTAGAGACCCAGGGGGAAATTCTGTTGTACTCTCTCGCAGGCGTTACTGTTTGTGCTAAGTTGAGAAGCAAATCTGTTTTCCTCCTTTTTCTGTTTCTTCTTTCCTTCCTTTATTCCTTTCTGATTGGTTCTGAAGAATGGCCACACTAATAACATACTTCTAATTAAATATTCAGTGTTCTTTACGTTTTGGGCAAATATTGTACTTTGTAAGTAATTTTTATGTTATATATAATCTGATTAAGTCCAATATATTTTTATTTTTCTTTAATTTCTTAAGCAGCTATTGATTTTTTGGTTGGTCAATATCAGCATTTATTTATTTTTTTAGTTTTATTTTTTTTGAGACGGAGTCTCACTGTCGCCCAGGCTGGAGTGCAGTGGCGCAATTTCGGCTCACTGCAGGCTCCACCCCACGGGGTTCACACCATTCTTCTGCCTCAGCCTCCTGAGTAGCTGGGACTACAGGCACCCACCACCTCGCCTGGCTAATTTTTTGTATTTTTAGTAGAGACGGGGTTTCACCATGTTAGCTAGGATGGTCTCGATCTCCTGACCTCGTGATCCGCCCGCTTTGGCCTCCCAAAGTGCTGGGATTACAGGCGTGAGCCACCGCGCCTGGCCAGTATCAGCATTTATTAAGTTGAAGTTATTGTTCATCAGTCAACTGTGACCTTACAAATTAAGTTATTAAAAACTATTAGCTATAGTTGTGTCCACATATACATTCTTGAGCTTCATTTGATTAGCCACATGTTGAAGCAGAATTCATGCATAGTCTCAAGAACCAGGAACATTTATTCAACATGTCCTCTAGACTCATAGATTACCTTACTCAATATTAACAATTTGTGCTTAAAAAGAATGTTTCATGGTATGGCCCTGGCACATTTCACTAAGTTGTATGTTGGAGATTTGTGCCTGATTCAAGATTCCTGTGCATGTGTCACAGAACCCTCCTATTTTCTATTGTTTGACAAATTTGCACAGGCTTCTCCAGTCAAAAACATCTTTTCCCTGACTGATGGTCACCTTAAATTGTCAGAGATTCATAGATGTGCAGATCTCCTTGAGATAATGTTTTTGAAATTTCTACCCTGTACTGGTTTCTTCCTGGAACATTCCTCCTACAGATCTCATTATAAAAAAGTTCTTATGTATATAGGGACCTGAATTTATTCCCTATAATTTCTATGCAGTGGTGGTGCTTGTAACTTCCAGAACATCCTGTTTTCTGTTATTTAAATGATTGTCTTGTTGCCATATAATTCCACAACTGGAGTTCCATTTCTTGGAATTTCTTTTCCTTGATTGCTCTTTCGAAAAGCAAACAGACGTGAGACTCACTGGATTATCTTTCCATAAAACATAATGCCACAAGAAATTAAGAGTGGTTTTTGGCAAAGAGATGTCTTCTTTATCTCTGTAAAACTGTAGTATAGAAGGAAGGGTAGTAGGGGGGTACAACAATGCTCTTCCAATCAAGTTATAAGAATTTACTAGCCACTGCTGTTCCCATATCCTGATAACACAATGGCAACGTTTGGAGAGTAGGAGAATTATAAAAAAATGCTACAGAACATGCAATCTTTGGGTCCATAAAGCTAGCTTTGCAAATGATGAGACAAGTCATGGTTTATTTTATGAGTGAAATATTATGTTTCATTAATATGAAAACAAAGAAGATATGTGTTTCCTTATGAAGGGACATACCAGTTCTACCTCAAACTATGCCTCTCTCATTAATTTCTCTGCTTATTTTGATAAGAGTGGGTTGTAATACACATTATAACATTGTGATGAAACCTCTCTCTACTCCCACTTTACAACTACTACGTTGCTATGCAGCATACATGGTATATGAGTAATAAAGGGAACAACAAAGGAAGTATGGACAGTTCAGGGTAGAACACATTTCATGTTGGAAAGTCATGTCTTACTGATGGTTGATGAGAAGAGTGCGGTATTTCAACATCACCACAACCACCTTAGTGTTTCCCTTCCTCATCTCTGTCCAGCCCTTCTTTGAAATGTCCCTTCACACTTGCCTTCTGCTCTAGAAAACCCTCCACCAATCTCCAATGCTATCAGGTTTTATCCTACCCAGTTTTCTGCTAAAATTCTGCCTCATCTTTTCGATCCATTTAAAATTCAATACCTTCCTTGAATTTATTCCTCATGGTATCAATACATAGGGCTCTCTCTCTGTCTCTCTCATGAATTTTGCCTATAGAATTTTTATTCCCTGTGTAGTATACTTTTAAGAACTGTTGCTGTTTGTCTAAATGACATTTCCTTCAGTGAAGGTGAATGCCTCTGTTTCTGGAAACACTGCTTCTCAACAAAGCCATAGCTCAACAGAAAGCTCAGCTTCTCCTGTGGGGTGTCCCAGTTAGAATCTAAGTAGATTGAGAGGGGTCTGAGTGTGTCTTTCCACATCTGGGAAATCTCTAGGGAGAAAAATGACCATTACTGTGGGATGAAAAGGAGTCAGGTACAGAAAGAGAAACTGTGAAAAAATGCTTTCTGTTTGTGGATGTTGGTGGACAAGGGCAGGAGTCGGGATGGCAGATATGGGATTGATTTCAGCATGGTGTCTATGCATGCTTAACAATTAGCACATTGGAGATGCCAGAGAGGGCTCTGTTGGGGGGTCAGAGGTTCTCCTTGAGCAGGTGGTAAACAGAGCTCATGGAATCTAAATTATTTTACAGTGACCAATTTGTACCCATAGATTGGTGTGGTCTGTGAACTCTGTTATACAACAATTTATTTACATGTATTATGGGCTAGAAACTTTATTCTTAAAGCACTTTATTGGGGTAACAGCCATACAGAAAAAGCTATACATATTTAATATATACAACCTGATGAGATTGGAGATAAATATATACTCATGAAACCATCACTGCAATCTATGTCATAAAGTTATCTATCACTTCCAAAAGTTTCCTACTACCGTCTCTATTATTATTACATTGTAATAAAAAAAAAAACTTAACACAGTGAGGTCAGGAGATCGAGACCATCCTGGCTATGGTGAAACCCCATCTCTACTAAAAATACAAAAAATTAGCCAGATGTGGTGGTGGGCACCTGTAGTCCCAGCTACTCAGGAGGCTGAAGCAGGAGAATGGCATGAACCCAGGAGGCGGAGCTTGCAGTGAGCCGAGATTGCACCACTGCACTCCTGCCTGGGCAGCAGAGCAAGACTCCATCTCAAAAAAAAAAAAGAAAAAAAAAGAAAAGAAAGAAAACTTAACACAGGCTCTGTCCTGGACTAGAAACTTTACAGCATTTTTTTTCCTGATATTGTAAAATCCTCTATGGTAGGGATTATTATTTCCCTTCGAAAGCCCAAGAAACCACCAAGGTTCAGAGAAGTTGAGCAATGTGATCAAGGTCACACAGCTCATACAGATACGTGGTTATATCTTGGTTCTGGACCTAAGCCTCCTTCCAAACTTACCACTTTGCTATGCTTTGGAAGCATTCAATTTAAGTTTATTGAAAGATCCAACAAATGAAGACCATGCTAAGGGTTTGAGATAGGGCACTAATTATGGTTTATATGCATCCCTTTAGGATAGAACCCAACTTTATAGTAATAAGGTTTATTTCATTTCATGGGATTCTGGTTTTATAAAGCCTATAGCCCCATTAATGATATTAGATTTCATGAAGAAAACAGCTTTTTAAATGCAGATTTGATATTTTAAAAGGGGAGTATGATCACCCATATTTATACCAAGTTTAGACTAAGCTCCCTGCTACCTCTACGACCCCACACCCTTGCAGTGGGAAGAAAGCTTATTCAAGGCCAGATGATATAGGGTGCATCATGGGGACAATATTCTTATTGCTCAATATTTAAAAGCAATAATTTCAGGATACTTAACCTCATAGATTTTCTAATACAGTAAAATTAAATAAAAAACACCCTAAATGCAGCTGATATAACCCCTTCATGTGCAATTAGCAAATATTAAATAGAAACTTTAATATTAGCATTATTCTTTATGCCCCAGTGAGTGGGATATTATTTAAATTGATATGACATATGAGGATATAAATAATTCCTAAGTGTAAATTTAAACTGGAATTTTAGAGTTTGAAATCAGTATTATCAATTCCCTATTTCCCAGTGTATCATTTATTACCAGCCTGAAGATTTTTTTTCAAAGAGATTAAATTAGCATTAGGGCGATGATAAACATTATAAATAAATACAAAAATTGCTATTCCGGAAATCCAGTTGAAAAGAAAGTAAATGAATTGGTGTGGTATCAAATTCCATCTTCCCTAGAAGAGCTCAGACATAGTTCCAAGCATAAATAATCCTCTATAACTTCTTTTGCAATCAAAAATGAAATATATTAAAGCCTGAAAGTATAATTTCATTATCTACTATTCTAGATACGCAAACTAAGATTCAGAAATAGCTGTGGCATGAGGGGAATTCTGATTAGTTTCACACCACTAGTTGGTCAGGGCAGGAAAAAAGCTAGCACTACTGAAATATTAGAGATGTTTTCTGGGTCTGAACACCTCCTTAGGCTTGTCCGTGGGGGAAAACTTGAAGTTGACAATGGTGAATCTCTTTTTTTCCAGACGACTCTCCTTCCAGGTGTATATGAACTTCTCAGTGTAAAGCTTAGGTTGTATAATCAAATTTGGCTTGTTCTAGTCTAAGTTTGTCCTGTAATGGTTTCAGAAAAGCCACACAGCTGACATATTTCCGTATCCTTCTCACTTTGAAGATACGTTGCAGAATAATGACAAGGTGAGGTTCCACTGAGTCACATACATGTGGAAAATCAATACTTTTTCTTGTGCTGTGTTGGGGGCCGTGTTTGTTTCATGCTTAGCCATCATAGAGATCCACCCACTGGCATCATCTGAGAGCTCCCTAGAATCAACCCTAATCTAAAATAGCTGTGAGGTGCCACAATGTCCAGAATGTCCACTACTAACACATCATTTCATTTTTTATGTTATGCATTTGAGGCTCCTCTCTTTGAAAGCAAATAACATGGAGGAAATTGGGAAATTGACATATTTTAAAAAATACCATAGATATTCTTTTAAACATGGTGAATTGACCACAACCACAGAAGGAGGAGAGAAAGGTGGAAGGCCTCAGTAAATTACTGGAGTGTGGAAATGAGATGATGAAGTGGTAACTATCTTGGCAGAGGAGAGAGAAAAATAATCCATGTACCTCCTAAGAGGTATTGACAAATTAGTGGGAACATTTGTTCTCTGAAACCCCCGAAAGGCTCAGAGATAGGAGACACTAAGAGTATCTGGGTCACAGAAACTGAAAAAAATTTTATATGGTAAAAATGATACCTGAAGGCACCTTTCTTACTCACAGAGACCACCTATTTCCTCTTCATTTTCACTCCCTTTCTGCCTAAATTGCAGAGGAACTGAATTTTAACATCTGAAAGAATTAAACCACATAGGCCTAACAAAACAATTTTGGAATATTTTCCATCAAATATAGTGGAGCACAAAGGCTGAAACACAGTGATTCAATAATTATAGGAGTCTTGCGTGTTGGACTGTGAAATTCCTTTCCCCATTTGGCCCTGTTTCCGTAACATGATCAGGTGAGCACATAACTCCAAGCAGGAAGACACAGGAGATTTCTTGGAAGAAATATAATGACCCCAGTATGGCAAGAAGTCCTACAAATCTCAATGTTTGATGTTCCCACTGGGAAGACCAGTGCACAGCCCTCTCACTCTAGTAAGTTGGCAAGCTCCACCCAAGCCTTCAGCTTTCCATTAGCTCTCAAGTTCTTTTTAACATATGGATGCAGTCAAGAATGGCTTGACTTTTGAATAAAGACATCAAAGACTAAGAAGAAACAACAACCACAAACATAAAAAAATACAAATTGAAACAAACAGAGAAGGCAGAGAGCAGAACACTAATACATGCGTTATGTGAGATTCAATTTTGTGGCACAACTGTACTGGAAAGAGATGGTAGGAGAGAGAGAGAGAGAGATACCTGGGGAAGAGGAGGGGTTAGAGAACTCAAAACATCCTTTATGAAAGGATATCCACAAGTGATGCCAGTTATCATAAACAAAGACATATAAGAATATTTTTTAGAATTTGGAGAAAAATATTAACATATAATAGGAAGGATATAAAGCTATTTAAACATATACAGTATAAAAGATACATAGTAAGAATTTCATAGTACTTGCCTCTACAAGGCAGGACAAAGGGAAGAAATTAGGACTGCTGTTTTTCTCTATAGGGTGTAACTATTTGCATTTTTAAACCACAGACATGCATTTCTTTAATAAAATTAATAAAATATTTAAAAAAAATAATTTATCTCCAGATTTCAAGTCAGTTTTACAGATGTCTCAGTTTGAAAAGATTTATCAGAGATCTAGGTTCTTTACCCACTGTCAATCTGGGACTCATTCCTAACAGCTAACACCCCTGAGAGCCTCTATCTGTGACTTAAGCCCACCCAATTCCTGAGCCAATGCAGGAGGCAAGGGAGCTCATCCATGTTTGGGCACATTCTCAGGCTGAGTCTCAGGACCTAGGCATGGCAGCTGAGTTAACCTGTGGCTTTCAGAGTTGTCCTGATGCCCCTAAGAGCCAGACTTGTTGCTCCCAGGACTTGTAGAGCTTGCTGGCTGAAGCTACTGCTCTACCTACCTCCTTTCCTAAGTGTGTGGCTTGACCTTTCTACCTGATGCCCTCTAGTCCTCATGAGTCAATCTCCACCTTGTCACTTGAGACATACTTTTGGCTTTGAACCATCTGGAAGACTGATGGCTTAGACAATCTTCTCTGAGTTCTCCTCCATAATGATAGACCTAGAACTGGACTCCTCTTCACTGCCAAGTCTCCTGCCATAGATCAAAATATTTCCCAATCTTACTTCCTAGATACCAGACTATTAGCTTATTGCCCTGGGACCTGGGGCCATGGCTGAGCCTTGTCTTCTAACTTGATGTCGAGAAGCCAACCACTGAGCTCCTGAATACTGCATCTTCTTCCACAATGAGATAATATTCCTTAGCCCCTATCCTGCCTAATCTGGCTTGCTTCCTTTCTCCACCCATCTGATTGGTGTGGATCATCATTATGGATGACTTTTAAGTCATCCATAATGCCTTCAAATGGAACATCTTTGAGAAATCACAGATACCAGTCCAACATATTACATGCTTTCTTCCTCCTTAAAATATAAATACTCCTAAGAAGATAAATAAGCAATCACTACATTTTCAGTCTAGGACAAAAAATTCTATAATGTAGAGGCCTGCGGTTGGTAGGTAACCAGTGGGCACCTGACCTAAAAAAATGACAGTAAGTTCTTGGAAAATTTTACTGTTTTCTCTGTGCTGCCTGATAACTACAGAACTGTAGCTTTTTCTTTATTATTTTTTTAAATTTTCCACCAGCACATATGGTGGAATTCTACTATAGGCTCCAGGCTTCCCATTTAACCTCAAAAATCAAGAGAAAGCAATTCCGTAGGTGGTTAAGAATATGTCATAGGCACAAACTCAGCTTAAGGCATTATGAATTTTCTGTGGAGAAAATGCATTTATTCATTCTGCTTTAAGTCAAGATGGCTGAAACCCATTATCTCAAACTTTCAAAAAAAAAATCCCCTTTGGGATGTGAATAACCTATAAAATATTTCAGTCAAAAATAAAATTTTTGGAGGAAGTGAGGGTCCTGTTCAAACGGATGGGGTAGAGTTTAGGCTTGCAATCATCAAAGCTTTCTCTGAGCCTTCCACATAGGAAGGACCATGGAGAGTTAATGGGTGATATTATCCTAATTATTACTATATAGCATAAGAGGGCCAATCTATTTCTGTAGAATAATAGAGTTAGGATGAGATTTGACAGCATCTGTCACAATAAATGCAAATATATAGAGAATTGACAATGAGACATGATCTCATAAGTGATTCTATTTTCTATCTGAATAATGACAATGCTGCATTTCAAGCTCACATGACACATATCTTTGAAGGCTCTCTGGGGTCTGCACTGGAGGTCCTTTGTAACTGCATTTGTGAAGGAGAATGTATTTGGACTTGGAGTTTTCTAGAACTATTTATGTCCCTAGAGAATTTTCTGGCCAAAGCTTAGGTCTCTAAACATTCCTTTTCATGAGAATTTATTAATTAGTTTTCCTGTGCTTACTTCTGTGCTAGCAGCTTAAGGAAATGCAAAGATAGGGTTTCTGCCCTAACAGAGCTTACAATCCCATTGAAAGAGCTATGGGTACAGCGGATCATTCAATCCCAGTGCCAGGCAGGTGTTAAGTGCTAAACTGTGCTTGCCACATTAAGTGCTGTCTACAAAAGTTCATGGGGTGAGGGGCTCAGTAAGAAATTCCTAGAAGAGGGATGACTTGAACACTCTTATGTGGAAGAAAAAAAGGGTGAAGGAAACGGAGAAGAGGCAAGAATGGAGAAGTGAGAAGACTTGAACAAGCACCTGTGCAGAAGATTTAGAGTGGTACAAGGGTGTGTGTGACTGGAGCATACTCAGGGCCACTGCTGGGCTGGCTGGGACACCTGGACCAGTGTATCTTGTGCTGTCATCATCCCCATCCTCCTGCCTCCTCCATGATGCCATATAGAATGTGATCAAGGACTTCCTTTTAAGCCAGTAGATTAGGCAGCAGCATACCCTTCTCCTAATATTGCAGGTTCACAGAAGGATAAAACAAGAGCCTAGGCAGAGATGCCCATGTGCCTTGCAGTTTCCCTCATATTCCCAGGGAGAAGAGAGGTTGGGGACAAAGAGATACTTAGTAGTATCTAATAACACATTAACATTATGTGTCAGATCAACTGCAGGCTTGTATCTCTATTTCAGGCTGGTGAAGTGTTAATTAAATATTAATTAAACTGTTCACTTCCCTGACCCCATTAGGTCACAAATGTTTGCTCCTTTTATCTCTTTTTTATCAGTGTCCTCTACTCTGTCTCTTCTCACTGGAAACATTTCAAGCAGATTCCTATATTACCTCCCACTCTCTAAAACAACCATGCCTTGCTATCCCTAAACAAATAGACCATTTTGTTCTACAGTTATTTATAATGATAACAGTAATTAAAACAGCTATAACCTCGTGGATCTATCACTTGCTAAGCACTAAGATAAGCATATCACATGCATTGACTCATTTAATTCTATGTTAAATCTATGGGAAGACATAGTTACACCTGTTCAGGGTGAGTGCCTTCCCTAAGGTCAAAGATCTAGTAAGTGGTAGATCAGATCACAGCCTTGTGACCTGCTAAATGTGTGCTCTTTCTCTCACACTGCGTTGTCAAAGGGGAAACAAAAGTGGAAACACTGGGCTAGTGAAAAATAGTCTAAGGGGCTGCCAAAGGTACTCAAAGCAGTTAGCTCCTCCTGATAATTGATAAACTCTATTTACTAAGTTTCTATAGCATTTGAAGAACTGCCCAAGCCAAGAGTGTAGGTTATCTCTGTGCAAATTTACTGCAAGTGTAACTAACTCAGCTTTACTCCCTGCTCAGAATGTACTTGTTACTGCTCCCTTGTCGTTCAATGCACTTAAAAAAAAATTGGGCTCATCTGAGATGAATGGATGGATATACTCATTTCCTTATGTCTGCGGTGGGGGTGAGATGGACTAAAATGTAAACCAATATCTTCAACCAAAATAGCTGAGGGCTAAGGAAGATGGAGGGGAGCCCCCACTCCACCCCACTGGTGGAGAACGCAGAGGGGCGTTGAGATGTGTTCCTGAGAGCAGAAGTAGAGTTTTCTGAGGTAGATGACCTCAGGACTGAGTCTCTCACAGGCACCCTGTCTGCATAAACTACTATATGAGACCTTGCAGATTTTACCTGGAGGTTGGGCATCCATCTGGATTGCTTCTACTTCTAGAAGTCTGCAGTCTGCTTATTTTTACTCAGAATTTGTCTCTCCTTTTTTCCAGGGTGAACCCTGGAGTATCCCATCTATCCCAAGATAAGCCTTCCTGGGGTTACCCTTGGCTGATACCCTGAGAAAGGGAGAGAGTTTCATATCTGGCTTGTAGAAGTCACCCCTGATTGCTAGACTTTACAGTGGAGGCCTCACATTGCAGCTTTTATTCCCCTAAGAATTATTGTTCAATCTGGCCCCAAACTCATTTCTTTCTTTTCTGACCCATTTCTCTCTGTCTGAAGTATATTCACCAGATTGGTTTTTTTAAAAAGACATATGGGAATCTTAAGTCAGTGTTCCAAAATTATAAACTTACTTCAGATCTCCCATGGTCTGTTAATAGATGTTACATAAGAAGAAGATTCTGTGAGTAAACATGTTTGGGAAGTGCTGGATTAATCAAAGTTAAAACTTGAACGGGGGATCAACACTGTCCCTAAAGAGGGAGGAGAGAAAGGTTTGAGGACTCCATTGTATATGAAACATACTTTTTTCTTAAAGAAGAAAACATGGTAAGCAAGAAAGTAAAATGGTAATCTGTGTTTAATCTGAGTGGCAAGTATATGGGTGTTTTATTACTCTGTGACTTTTAGTATGTGTGAAGTATTTTCTAATTAAAATAGTGAAACATGTTTGCATTTTATTTTTTTCCTGCAGGATTTTTAATTATTATGTTAGTTTGAATTTTGAATCTTCAGGAGGGTGCTATAGCACCTGGTATTTCCCAATTATTTGACCAAAAACCCTTTTAGGAAAGAGCATTTCTCAGGACTCCTGTTCTCTGGGACAGACTCTGTGAGTGCCATTCCAGAGACACTAGTCTTTCCCATTTCCTTTTCTGCTGCTTATTCCTAGTGTCATTGTTGGCCCTAGGGCTCCAAAGCTGAGAAGCATCATCTCAGAACATTCTGCACTACCTATTAGGTTCCTACCGGGGTTAGCATAGATATTCAGTTTTCTGTTTCAAAGGGCTCTCTCTTTCTCCTACTCAAAATCTGATTACTTTCAGAGCACCCCTACTTTAGATGTATTTTCGGAACTGGGATGATTGGCATGTCCAACATTCAATGAATAATCTATTCCTCTCCAACTTCCTTCTTTTCTCGAGATACTCTTCAGATCCTTACTTAGGTTTAGGACCTTCACACATGCTTCCCTTCCTTCCAGGGAAGATGTTTTATAATCTCAAAATATTTTAAGCATATAGAATCTATAATAAACTCAATTTTCTAGAGTGGAAGTAGAGAATTATATTCTTATAGAGAAAGTTCCTTTCTGTTTTCTGCTCTATATTGAAATTACATTGGTTATCAGCAAATAAGTTTGCCTTCCTCAAGAAAAAAATATTTTTGCTAGTTAATAGAGATAGGCAAATAATTCTCATATATGAGATAGGAAATAAAGTGACTATTAATGCTGTGTAAAGTTAAAATCACAGGTTGGTAATGGAGGAGAGGTACAACGTAGTAGGGATAACGTGAGTTTAAGGGACACGGACTTGAAATGTAGGCTAGACTCCACTGCCAACTTACTGTGTGATTTTCATAGTTCACATTTCTTTAGACTTGAGATTACTATTTAAAAAGGAGTTACCATTAAGCATACCCTGAATACTTTACACTGCTGAGCAAATGAGAGAAAATGTTAAAAGACTTTAAAAGGTCTGAAATGTTAATGAGTAAAATGGGACGGATGCTTACTATTAAAATTTCTTAAGGTTATTAAGTTGGAGAGCTGTTGACCAAAATCATTGGACTGAATATTTCCATCATAAAATGCATGGTAATAAAATGTTGGCAAAAGGCCTTTGCTTAATTCATAGTTTATTCAACAAAACTCTCACCTGGGGGAAGACAGAGTTAAGAGGCCAGTAACCGAGGGAGGGTCAATAAACCATCTACCAAAGTGCTTGTGAGGTCAGGTCTTAAACCATGTGCGAAATGTGGATTCTAGGCAAACACCTCTGTTCAAGTCAGTCACCAAGTTAATTAAATCTTGATCTTCTGCATCTCCAAATGCACCTAGGACAGCCTGGCAAAAATGATCCTTATCTCAGCCATTGGATATCCAGGAGATTTGCCTATTCAAAGGTGAATGAAGTCAGCTTTTCTGTGGGATACACATGGAGAATGTGATGGGAAAAGGTGAAGAAAATGTTTCCTCACACTCTCCTTCTCTTCTTTGCATTTGATGTCATTTGTGAGCTATGGCTGCAATATCAGCACCAGTCACTGCTGAGATGACTGTTGAAACTCTGCTTGGAACAGGCAACAATTAGCACCCAAGGAGATGGGCTCCCTTAGCCCGGGCTACCACAGAACTAGGAAAGAATAACAACAATGTTCAGACTACTATTTCCCGTTAGATCAAACATGCATGCTTTATTAAACACAGACTATGTGTCTGTCCCTAATCTAGGTATAGGGGAGGGGAAGAGAAGGAAAAGTCTCCATTCTTATACTCAGCTTACTCCAATCAAAATGGGAAGCTACAACTTATGGAAATATTATAATTAAAAGTACATATTAATATATAATCAAGGACAAGACAATGTGATTTAGATAAGTAATACAATAGCGCAAAGGAGGAGTACCCACCTGTGACAAGGGTAATCAGAGAAGATTTTGGATAAGAAGTGATATACAGAAAGTGGTACCTACAAACATCTCGGGAAGGTAGATGGCTATTCCTCAAATGGGAAGGAAGGTAAACATTTCAGCATTAAGGAATCATGTAGTTGAGCATTTTCCCCATCTGTGCTAACCTTGGTAATGGTAGAACTGGTGTGGGATGGTCATACTTTGTCAAACTGATTCCAGAAACAGTGAACTATTCAAGTGACCGTCCCACTTTAGAGAGGTACACACATAACTCCAAAGAAAAATTGCCTACTTCACAGGCTCTGTTGTCTGTTCATTCCTGACTACTTTTCTTTGATCCTTGTGAAGACGGAATGCAAGTCAGAGAAGCCATGGCTAGCCTAGATTAACCTGGAACATGTTCAAAAACTTGGGACTTGGGCCCGGCTTGGTGGCTCATGCTGGTAATCCCAGCACTTTGGGAGGCTGAGGCAGGTGGATCACCTGAGGTCAGGAGTTCGAGAATAGCCTGGCCAATGTGGTGAAACTCTGTCTCTACTAAAAATACAAAAATTAGCTGGGCATGGTGGTGCACACCTGTAATCCCAGCTACCTGGGAAGATGAGGCAGGAGAATTTCTTGAGCACAGGCGGCAGAATTTGCAGCGAGCCAAGATTGCACACCTGCACTCTCCAGCTTGGCAAAAAAAAAAAAAAAAAAGAAAAAAGAAAAAAGAAAGAAGGGAGGGAGGGAGGAATGAAGGATGGATAGACAGAAAGAAAGATGGAAAGAAAGAGAAAACTTGGCATTTAGCAGGAAGTGGCATGTTTCAAAGAAAGACTCTCATATTTTGAAATTTATATTAGTAATCAGTTTCTAGAGCGTTACATTCCATTTTGTCTGCTATACATTTCTATCATCACCCTGAAATCCCTGTAAGCCATGGAGCCAGGATAAGAGTTGGCAAGCCATGACCCACAGGCCAAGTCTGGGTTACTGTATTTTTTTTGTTTTTTGTAAATAAAGTTTTACTAGAACACAATTATACTCATTTAATTATATATTGTCTATTGCTGCTTTCCAGCTACAACAGCTGAGTTAAATGTTTGTGATGAACATTGTGGGGCCCACCCTGTAGTATATAAGGTGATATCAAGGCCCAGCAAATTTCAGAGTCAGCAGAGACATTAACAGCTGGTGTACAAAAAGTACTCTGTGCCAGCGATAGCGCTGGGCTCCACATGTATAGGTTTATATAGTCTCTTACCACCACCATATCCAGCAGTTGTTATTTCCCCTTTCAATTATGAACAAATTGACTCCGAAGTTTTTTAAGTAATTTCTTTGAAGACTGAAATTCAGGACTTTCCAATTCCAAATGTCCTGCTCTTTGCAGACTGTCCTATTGGTTTGCCTGTTAGAATAAGCTATATGTGTAAGGAAGGGAGTAGAACTCAGAAATTTTAGGCAAATTTGTAATTTCAGAATTTTAGTTTTTCTTACTTTATACCCAAGAAATTTCAATAAATCAATACTTGTTAAGTGATACTTTTATTATATCAAAATCTTTTTTTATGGAAGAAAAAAAATCCTTCAAACTCAGATCTATTTAAAGAAATGTTCCAGGAGAGCCTTGCTTTTCCATAGCTGTCTTTGACCCTTCTTATTCATTTTCTCTCTCAAATTCTCTACAATTAAAACTAATTTTTCCTATGCTCAATTAAGTCGAATCAGGAAATGTTCTTATAATTCTGAACAAGCCTCTTAAGTTGTTGGACTTGAGTTTCTTCATTTGTAAAATGATGGAAAATGATAGTTGCCAACATTATTATGAAGATTAAGTAAGGCCACAAATAGAAAACACTTGAAAGTTAATACATGTGATATAAATATGAGTATATTATTACTGCACTTACAAATACAGAAAATAAGGGCATCTGTGCCTTAGCGAGTGTAAATCAGAAAAGACAAATGAGGATAAAAATAGAGAAGGAAGGTGAGAAAATAGAGAGGTTATAGGAGAAAGAAAAAGGGCTGGAAAAAAAGAAGGAATTACGAAAAAGTAATGGGTTAAGACAAATAGAGGTAAGGTACACGTGGATTGGCATGGCTTTCCATGGAGTTATGGAATCTGTTCTCGGCTATCCATGAATTTGGAATTCCATTTTAGGAGACTTATTGCTGTGGGCTTGGTGTAGCACCAAACCCAATCAGGAGTCCTGGAATTGGGCCATTGCATACCACAAAATTTCTCAGGCAAGTCAGGCCTCAAACCAACTATTTTATATAATTATCCTTTCTCAATGTCTTTTTAAAAATTCTATGCCCACAACTACCAAGGAAGATCACTTTGGCCAGTTCTATTTGTCCTATAGCAAGGAATTCTCTTGGTGGCCTAAACTGGCTTTGGGTTTCTATCAGATGAAGCCATCTGGCTTATATATTTAATCTGTAGGTCTTGTACCCTAGCATCATATTCAATGCTTTCTTCCTTGTCCCAATCTCATCTCAACTTTGCCTTCCATTTTACCATCTAGGAAGTTTACGTCCCATCCAGACTGTTGCCCTCAATGTGTCTTTTACACAAAATTAGTCCTTAGTCACTCATTAAACCGGATTCCCTGGCATCTCTATCAGCAATAATACTTTGAGTTACTGCGTGTAGATTTAAGGGTAATGAAAATATTAGTTCTTGACAATCTTATAATTTAGAAGCTTTTCTATACAGACTGAGTTCCTTCAAATCATTCTGAATCAGTGAGATTTCACAATATTATCTTGAGGGCCTGTTCTGCCACAATACTCACCAAAATTTAAATCCCATTTAGGGAAGCAATTCAGAATCCTTTGAGTGTGAGAAGTATAATGAAAATAAATAAATTCTATTCTGTCCATTTACCTTATGGCCTGTATTTTAATCACTTTGAAATGTCCACAAACATATAAGAAAACAAGTACTTATTTAAAATCAAGGCTACTTGAATTCCAGATGGCTCAAAGTATATCTTAATCTATCTTGAGCAAGTCCCCTAATTCTGCAGGAACAAATGGTGGAATGTTATTAAAATGTTAATTAGTTAAATTTAGTCCTCAAAGCATAAAGAAAACAAAATTGCACCTACATGATTTTATTTTTACTAATGGGGAAAAAATTTTAATATTTAAAGAAATGAGGTTATTTTAGAGGAAGAAGAATTACATGATGTGAGTTTTAGATTAAAATATCCAGGGATATAAAGCAAGTTTGAACAAAATTATTGGGATATGTTTTTAACCTCTTATGTGAAGCTATTTTCAAAATAAGGTATTTTTATCTTGTATCCTAAGTTATTTATTTGGATGAAAATTGAGAGAGAGAGATGCCAGTCAGTAATAGAGCTACTGGCTTTGCACAACTTGATTGTATTTTTCTTGTGTTTTTTTTTTCTCATTATTGGAATTGGAAAGGCCTTCAGAGGGTCCTGGAAACTTTGGATCATTCCAAAAGCTCTCTTTGCATGAGGAAAACATCTTTCCTGTCTGATATTATCCAAAGAAAAGGAAGAACTGCCTCCCTAATTTAAGCATCTTGAGTATAAATCTGTAGGTTACAACTGTGTAACTTCAAAGTAATCAATAAAAAAATACAAACTTCAAGATATAACACAATTTATTAATGAGAGCCTTAATGATACATCAGTTTGTTGTGGAATCAGTTTTTTCTCTGGTCATGTTGGTACTATTAAGTTGCATTAATGTTCATAATTGGTTTAACTCTTTCATTTTAACCATGTATGTACCTGGTTTAGTTAAAAGACAAAAAGTGTAAAATTTATTTACTGGGTTGAATCATATAGTTACTAAAACGCTTTGGTAATGGGGAGCTTGTGACGGTTTCTGAGCAGGGGTTTGATGTTATTAGATTTACAAAGCGTATGATTTATCTACATAATGCATAGAATAGCTATATTAACTAGCTCATAGCAACAGTAGCAATGAGGCTTTCAGAGCTGCTGCTTTTGATCAGGGTGTAACTTTTAGTGTTACTCAAATTATCCTAAATGAAATAGTGCTGACTGCTTCTATATAGTGTGATCCTTTTGGACACCCTTGTGCCTTTCTGAGTACCCAATATGCAGTACAACTTATGTAAGTCAAACAAAAGAAAGACAATTACAGATAAAGAACTCAAGACAGTAGATCTCATTGGCAGAGTTCGCATTGCTTCTCTCTTAAAGTAATGGGTCAGGGATAGATTCAGCTGACTTAACTATGGTCTTCCCATTAGGAATGGCTCACAAAGGATAGGCAAGCAAACAATTTTCATTTTTATTCACCAGAACAAAGCATATTTGACTCTTTATTATTGAGTGTTAAATGGGGAAGATGGGTACGATGGAATTTTTTATGCTTTTATTATGTTCAAAATTCTTAAGCTGCACTTTGGACACATTTGGAGAAATATACTGGGATTTTAATATCACATAGAAAAGTCAACCTTAATTCTATAGGGTAGAGGGCTTTGGGAAGAGAGAAAAGGAAGAGGGAAAAAGAGAACAGTTTTTACATTCTTCCTTTTCTCCACTATACATCATATGCCAATAAATAATTAAAATATCTCCTCAAATATTTTAGTACCTAAAAATATATCCCTGGATATCTCTGGGCAGTGGTTTCTGGAGTCCACATGTAGAAGAAATGTGAGTTCATTATCTGCTAAGCAGTAGGCTGACTTGACTCATGTTTATTATTCATTTGCAGAGCGTAAGAAAAGGCTCACCTTCTGACAGAACAAGGAGACGGGTCTCCGCTTGCTAGGAGTTATGGTGTTTGGCCAAGCATTGCTATGCAGAATGTGAGCTAACCAAGAAAACAGAGATAAGGATTGGGTTCACCAGACAGACAGTCAATCTTTGAAAGGTACCCAGAAGAAGCAAATCCTGAAGAGGTATTTAAAGGAGGACAGATTTGTCACCACTTGTAGATAAACTAAGTAAAGCAGATGGTTGCTTCTAAAGTGTGAATTTAGGCAGGCCTCGCTGCCCCAAATTATGTCTAATGTTGACCACTTGTTGTATCAGAAACTCTTATTACCAGGAACTTCTTAGATGAAGCACTAGTCACCATCATTAAACGTAAAGGCTAACTGGAAAGGGAAATGCCGAAGCCTATTGTATAGAGACTGTTGTTCGCTCATCTATAGGCCATTTTCCTCTTTATTGCTAAAGATACCCCATTATTGTTTCAGTATGGGGTGAATATTTTTGGCTATCACCAGCTCATTTATGAGTGGGCAGGATATGCAATTCTGGCCAGAAAGATGCAAGGAAGGTTTTGCTGGAAGGAAGTTCTCAGAAATAACTTTCCTTTCTGATAAAGGAGAGACATATAAGGTGATGGACTTGCCAAATTCCTGCCTTTGTATGAGGTCTTGAGAAATGATTCCTGAAATGGCTGCATCCATCTTATAACTATGAAAGGAAGGATAAAGCACTGACAAAGATCCAGATTCAAAGTCTTGATATCCACGTAGCAATCATTAACAACTGGACCTTTTGCTGGGTGAGAAAGTAAACTGCATTTGTTGAAGCCAATAATAGTTCACTATTTTATTAGACATCTTAATTGATACAACCACTATTGGGACTTACTGCAAATACCCTAAAAATTACTACCCTTTGAATCTATCTCCAGTTGAGAACAGGAGTGACTGTGTTTGGATGAGCCCTCTCTTCTTTGGCATTCCTCAGCATTTGTGGTCTCACTTGGTTGGCACTACTTTGATCATACCTTGTACTATTATCTTTTCCTAAATGTAAATGCTAAAGATCTAAAGATACAAGTCATATTCAGTGATCTCCCCAAACTAGAAGTTTTTTGAAGTTAGAAAAATTTGGTAGATACGTAGATAGATAGGTAGCTCTCTAGAAGTAAGCTATCGGAAAATGTACAAAATAGAATTTTATGATTCGGCCTCCAGTTAATTTGAATTTCACAGTCATTAAATCCTAGAATACAGCCATGTTCTCCAAACCTATGGCTCTGAAGCTGAACAAACAACAGAACTCCAGTGTTTTCCACTCTAAAATTATTTCACATCTCCTCTTTCTTCTGCTGCCTAAATTTTCAGACATATGTCACTCATACCTCAAAATGGCTAAGAAGATGCTCAGTTTCACAAGTGGCCCCCAGTCATGTATTACCTGTGGCTTTCTTCATTCGCCCAGTTCATCACACTGGGATTCTACTTAGATACTCCTCTCATGGTCTTACTTCTTGCCTTGCTTAGATGCCTAGACACGGTATAGGATGAGATCCTAACAGTAGGGAATTTGGAACCTAGTCTGGCTTATATAAAGTCACGTTTCTCAGACCTAGATCCTGTTAATTGTCTGTACGATCACTGTTACGAAATTGCTTGTCTATGGGGTAGGACTTGTGCCACTAAACACTTTTACTGGATGACTGATTGGATTTCTATTCCTATTACCCTGGTCCCACCTACATATGATGGCACTTGCCCAGTTTGATCTTAATATACCCTTTGACCATTGTGCATCAACCACCTGTTGTCCTTGTTGGAACCAGCATCTGCAACCTGAAGTTTCCCCTAATCCTACCCCTTTATCCTTCAGGCTCTGTGTTGTCAAGATCCTCTTGTTCTTTCTCATGTCCCTTTCGCTTACTTCCAATTAGCATGTAGCTTTCCAGTGCATCTTACTAAAATACACAGCAAATCATGTCACTTTTCTTCAACACATTCCTCTCTATGAGACAAAATCTATGTGTAGTTTGGAATTTGTGACCTCCAACATTCTACTTCTCAAATAAGATCTGTATTTTATATGACTATACTCAAGATTTAAATCTTCATTAAACAAGTCTTTTTTTTCTATATTAATAAGGAAATTTTCCCATGTCATGGTCATACTACTGAAATGAGATGGACCACACCTCTGGCCCTCAGGTTTGATCTAAATGTCAAGGCTAATGCTGCCACACACACACGGACAAATACATACACAGCAAGAAGGTATGAGAAGATTTAAAACATAATGAGGCTTTCTGGGGAGAACAGAAGGCAGGCTCCCAGGCAGGTATGAAAATGGTTCATCTTGAGACATCACGGAAAAGAGGCTTGCCTGGGATTTTGTTGTGGTGACGAGGCTGGGGTGAGTGGGTATTACATGTATGGGGGCTGGAGTGTTTATTGTTTGGATGTTCTGCTGTGGCCAAGGAAGAGAGTAAATGGGCTTTTGTGTCAGATTGCCCAGATGTGGAGAGGAAGAGAAAAAGGAAAGAGTGAGGCTTACAAACTCAGTAGTCAAACATGGAGTAAAAAGTCTGTAGTATACTCTGCTTTGCCCTATGTTTACAGGTTACTTAGGAAAATTTTTATTCTATTTAATGACATGTGTAAGAGTTAATCATCTTTAAATAAAAAAAGCTACAAGATTAAGGAGGAATCCCAGAATATAAGATGTAGAACCCACTGATGCCACTTCATCTGTCTCATAGTACTGTGAGGTCTAGATATAGAGAAATAGAAAAAAGTTTCAAATATCACAGAGAAAACATTTTGAAACATTGATGAACATGGTCCCCTTAATTAGGATTTACTTCAGTAAACCAAATACTTTTTGTAATGTGTTTGGCTGAAATGGATTTACTGTAGATATGTCGAAGCTAAGGTTTTCAGGAATCCTAACTTGCATGACTGTCTCCCAAGCACTCTAATTTCTTATTTGTATTTTTGTATTCTTTTTATTAAAGAGTTCCTCTCTGCAAATGCATAAGCTTCAGGTTCCACAGAAATTAATTTACCCCTGTGTTTGTTAAAGCAGAGGGATATAAACTATGAGAATGTCATAGTTCTTTCTCTGTAAAAAAAATGCTTATGAAGTGACAGGCATACACAAATATGAATACCTGAAAGGGAATAGGTTCATTGCAATGGGAAAGTCAAAGAAAGTGGCAAGTGGACACAGTGAGGCTATTTTCATTTGTGTGGCAATCTTGACTTCATGGAGGAAATGACTTCAGACTGTGAAAGATGAAAATATTTTGTTATGCAAAATGAACATTTGACATTCCAGGCAAAGGAAACAGCAAACAATGTTCAAGGATCAATAAGCAGTAGGGGCTGGGGTTGAAAAGCAGGTTAGGATACATTCATGGAAACCTTTTTCTTTTCTTATTTTATATATCATAGAAAATTTCAAATACATACGAAGTAAAAAGAATAATATTAGGCAGCTTCTTCACCACCTCTTCTAATATCAGTAGACCCTTTTAAGGAAAATGCAGATCCAAAAACTGAGTTAATCTTTCTAAATTACTCTATCGTTCTAATATTTTACCCATATATTCTAACTTCATTATAACTGTCTAATACCTTTAAGCAGGAAACCATTTAGTCCACTTTTTCTAATTGTCTTATTGTAAAGGTTTATTTGAATACTGAAAGCAGAAATCCTGAAAACTTAATTTTTATGTGGAAAAAAAGCAAAATCCATATACATGTTACCTGGGATCATACCTCAGAAAACAATCAAAGCAAATGGGTAGCGTGGTTACTGATTGAGTAATTAGAAATGATACGGTTTTAATCCCATCACAAATTTTAATAACTATGAGTCTTTGTGGAAATTATTTCTCTCAGTCTGACATTATCGTGATGAAAGTGATGTCTGTTTTCACACATAGTGATAGCCTGTTAATAGGAACTTGCATGCATTGAACATTTACTATGGGCCAAGCATCATTAAACACTTTTTATGCATTATCTCAAGTACTTTTTACAAACTTCTGAGATATTTAATGCTTTTAACATGACATTTCAGATGAAATATCTTGCACAAAGATTTTTTAGTAATTAACACAAGCAAAGCAATGCCAAAGGTTAAATCCAAGTTCACACTTCAGTGCAACTCGGTCACCACTGTACCAGATTGCCTTGCCATACCAGTCTTCATACATGATTTTTTTTCTTGTTCCTTCCAAATCACACATATATAGTTAGTTTTGTTTGCCTTGCTGTGCTTCACAAAATAGTAGGGTGTGAATTATTATTATACTCTTCACTGGACCCTGATGATTAACTTTCTAAACTTACTTTTTGACAATCCTCATAAAATTGAAACATGATTTAATCAATCTCCCAAGAAATTTGGAAAAATAGAGAAATTGCCAATATATACTTTAAAAAACTTAAACTGCTAACAGATTTACAATGCCTTTCTTGCTATTTTATCATTTTGAGTCCTCGCTCATACCAAGCCAAATACTTTGTAATGAAACTTTGGTCTTATGGGTGTTCCCAACCTTCCTGCAGTATAAGCTAGCTTTTTAAATTTTTTAACCTTAAAACTGACATTAGCTGGGACTAACTCAGTTTTGTATCTTTACTGACAAATCTATATTAATAACAACATCAATACTATATTAAACCTGAACTATGGGAATAATTTGTAATCATGCCAAAATTAATAACATTGCGTATCACGCAGAGAGACTCTCAGGGAGGAAAGTGAAATGGTTATTAACTTGGGTTATTATTGCAGTATTATGGACATTTAAATAGGCTATAATTCTGGAAATTTAAAGGTCAGTTTGATTTATTCAATTTAGTTCATCATATGTTTGGAAAACTAATTAAAATCAGAAACAACATGGATATAACATTTTTGATGGCAAGTCAGAGCCTGAATTCTGAGACACAGCAGGGAGCCAACTCACTGGGCAGGGAGAACACTCCTTGTGGATGAAAGGGACACATTCTCCCATTCCTGCAATTGGGTCTAGGAAGGCAGGTTGGGAGGGAGCCTCTTTTTCTAGATATATAAGCTTCATCCTCATGGATTTCTTAAATCAAAGCACTATACCCCAAATCCCTATATGACTATCAGATTGGCACTAGAGAGACTGAAGTACTGCCTTTTAAAATATTTAAAGATCTAAAAGACCTCCCTCTTCAACTGCCTCTTCAGTGTCTCACATTTACTCTCATTGGAAAACATTTTTTTGTTTGTTTTTTTTTTGAGACAGTCTCACTCTGTTGCCCAAGCTAGAGTGCAGTGGCATGATCTAGGCTCACCACAGTCTCCGCCTCCCAGGTTCAAGCCATTTTTGTCCCTCAGCCACCTCAGCAGCTGAGACTACAGGTGCCCACCACCATGCCTGGCTAATTTTTGTATTTTTAGTAGAGACAGGGTTTTGCCATGTTGGTCAGGCTGGTCTCGAACTCCCAGCCTCAAGTTATCTGCCCACCTCCACCTTCCAAAATGCTGAGATTACAGGCATGAGCCACAGCAACTGGCCCAAAATCATTTGTTTTGTTTTAAATAATTACAGTCTGAAGACGATTGAGGTGGTAAATGCCTTTGAAAGGTAATATCTTGAGTTGTGTTTATTTTATAACAAAGTTTTATAGGGAGAGGAAGTAGTATAGGACAGTGAAGCCTGAAAATACAGGGAATAAAAGAAAGATGGATGCAAGAACTTGAAAGTGAGACAATACTAAAAAAAAAAAAAAAATGCGATAAATGGATCATGCCAAAGTAAACTGGGGAAGAAAAAAGGGAGTATTTTTTTCCAACTGGTATTAAAATGGAACATTACACATGCCTCTTTTTCATGTCGTATCTAGCCATAGTCTGAGGGAGAACAATTCAGACATGGCTATTAGTATCAATGGCAAAAAGAAATATGAGAGATGAAATACCAGTATAATTAAAGGGCAATACTTAAAGAAAATGTGAACCAGGTCTTTGGACCATCTTAATGGATATGACTGGAAGGAAATGAAATAATAGATTGGAGACCAACTTTCAAGGTACCCTCAACATTTGGCTGCCTTACATGACTGTAATTATCAAGCTATATCTTATAGCCAAATAGCTTCCAAAGAGTCCTTAAATTATTGGGATGACAACTTTATGATCCCCAAAGCAGAAACTTCAGCCATTGGAGTATCTACTTTAGGTTGACTGCCTGGTGACAAGAAGGGACTGATGGAGGGTAGGAAAAATGAAAGAAAGGGAACAGTGAGCTACTAACCACTGGGCCAGGTTGATAAGTCTGTTAACTGTGGATATGGTATCTCCAGACATTTTCCAGGAGTACTTTCCTGGCTAAGTATAAGAATACTATGAAAATAAACTCATAGCTGCTTTCTAAGGAGCTATCATGTGTTCCGTATGGTGTGATTGTAAGATTTCTATGTATTTATGAAAAGTTCCTTTTAATTCACCTACAATTTTAATGCATCCAGCATGTGAGTAGAAAGGATAGTGTAAAACATGACACATTCTTAAATTTAGAGCTTGTAACTTAATAGAAAAAAAAACTACACAGAAATATTAGAAAGTGAGACTAGGTTTTCTTTAATACAATTTTGCATTCCATATATTCAGAAGTATAAATATGGGGGTACAAACAATATTGCTATGGACAAGGGATGTTATAACTTATCTGATGTCAACTGGAAAGGGGAAAGTAGAAAACACAATTAAAATAAGAGTTTATTTTAAATCATCTCAGATATGAAGTAATGTTAGTCATATTCATAACTGACAATTAAATGAAAGATTATAGGAGGGAATAATCTATAAATTATACTAAAGATATATAAAAAATAAAAGTAAATGAGAATATTTTGGGGAAAACAACCTCATGTCCAAGAAAATCCAAACTTCAGATGCTATCTACAACTATAAATAGAAAGACGAGATGAATAGTTACTCAGTTTTTTACCACACTTGTGTTCTTGCAATGCACATATTATCATGTCAGGTACTATCTGCCTGCCTTTTAGAACTTATGATGTAAGGAACTTATGTCAAGTTGTTAAAAGTACGAGAATAAAGGGAACTGCATAATGCTGACATGCCAAAAGACTGAAGAAGAAAGCAAAGTTGGGCACCAAAAGAAGGATGAGATTACTGTGAACCATGTTCACCAGATAGGAATTCATAATGAAAAAAAGTTTTGAGATGGGCTTTGATGGATAATTAGGATTAAGGCAAGTCAAGGGAGTATGCTCACTAGAAAGGTATTTTGCACTGACAATTTGTGAGATTCCACAGCACAGGATTTCACCTGCATATTTCTGATATACCAGATATTAAGTATCATAATGTGAGGTTGTCTATTGCAATATAGAATTTCTTGTAGCTACCCCCAAAATGTGATTCATACTGACATAATGCCCTTTGATTTACCTGTTACTATTACCTACCTTCAGCCCTTATCTACTTTGGCTGAGCTTTCAGTATAGACAAGTCAAAATTTACATGGATTAGGACTAATGCTATACATATGGGAAACATTGTCACCCTAACATGGACTACCAATGTTACAGATTTGAAGTGGATAAGGGTATTGGAAGTCGTATCAAGTTGTATTGGCAAGCATGTTACTTTAAACTTAGTCTGTATTCCTTTTGATTTTTAAGGCTATGAAACGTGTTTTCCTCTAAGTGGGCTATTTAAGAAAAAGAAGTACTATCACCCTTTCATTCTGAACTTGCTCTGGGGTAAAGCAATTGCCTTCTTCAATCCCATCAGTACAGGACATTACAAAAGTAGTTGCTTAAGAAATATCTGTTATGTAAATAAATGTCATGTTAAGCCAATGTTTTCTCCTCTAAATTGATGCATTCCCCCATAAGCATAAATTGAACAGATGAGCAAGTGAAGAAAATTGAGAAATTGAACAGTTTATGAGTTTTATCATAGGTCTATTTCCAAATCAAGGGATTTTTATTTTATGATAAAGTTACTAGGATGTTCATAGCATTGAGAACTCATGTTTCGATATCACAGATTGAGGATATATTGAAGAATATCTGCTAAATGTAGATTTCCTCAAAATGATATAAAATATATTAAAATGAACATGTGTCCATGGGGAAAGCAAGAAAGCAGGGTTTTCTGTGAAAGGAAAAGTATGCAATACTAATGAAAGAGAGTCATAGGACCACACTTGGTGGGAAACTAGAGCTAAGAACATGCTTAAGAAATTCTCCTGTAGTGATTAAGAGTTACATATAAGATGCTTTATGCCCAGAAGTGGTGACAGCTAGGAAGGGGAGGCCAGATGGAAGCACCTGCTGATTTATCAGGTGGAGTATCTCAGTGAAGTAACCTGGCTGATCAAACTCTCAGGATTCACCTAACCTGGGGCTAAGTATCACTTTTGAAGAGATTTGCCTCCAGCTAGACCGGAAAGTACAGGATCTTGTGTGGAAGAGAAACGCAATTCTCTCATTTGGTGGTGATGCCTAGGTACAGTGAAAAGCATCCATGCTTGGAATAGCCACTGATGAGGAATCTTACTTATTAGACTATTACACTATTACAGCTGGTGTACCATTGTCTCTAATACTTAGATTTCTCATTATCCTATCCTCACATAGAGCAGTGGCAACAACTACCAACTTTTACCAAGTGGACTTCACAAAGAGATGCGGCACACTTCCACCCAAATCCATTTTGTGCCCTTCTCTATCCTCTACAGTGTTCCTAGAAGTTGACCAAAATAAAATGCATTACCTGGTCTTCCTGACCCCAGGATTCTTGCTGGGCCCAGCCATTGAAAGAAAGTAGTAGGGGAGGAGAGGGCTGAAAGAGAGGTTGAGGTGTTTGTCTCTTTTTAATCCCTCAGTTTGATGAAGCTGTCAGTGGCTATATTCCTCTAGGGCTCTAACTCCTGTGGATGATGCATCTCAATTTTTCCAGCTTCTAGTAACTCCTGTTTCTCTCTTTGATCCTTCAGGCATAGAGAAATTATTTCTACTATCTCTTGTCCTGGGTTGTTTCACCGTTACCTGGTGATACCTGACCTTGCCCACACTTCTGTAAATTTCCTTTTAAACTGTACTGTCTTTTTCCTACAGGGACCCTAACCAATAGAATTATCACTACTAGGAATACTACACCCCTTCATAGTCTAAAATACTGAAACTCTGAGATAGAATTACTCATATTTTTGAATAACACACATAATCTCTATGAAGACACTGATAATCTATGATTATAGTTATTAAAATTATCCCTGGTGATGATATGGAGTAAATTACAGATGGAGGGCAAGGTAAAGAGAGATTGAGTGATTGAGGCACTTAATTGCTATAGTGATAATGGTGATTATGTACGATGGGGTGGTGGGGCAACTGCTTCAACTGCATTAAAGGGCCTACAGAAAAATGTTTTTAAAAAGAAGCTTAAGGATTTAACCTCTTAACTCAAGGCATAAAGAATCGGAAAGACTTTAAGGTGGCATTAAGGGAATCCCTTCTCCTTTTAACTGTCAAGAAGGCATGGATGAAAATCAGACTTGAGATATGCATGGACACATTTCAGAGTTGCAATAGACATCACATCAAGTTTGTATGCTAAATAAGGGTATTGGCTAGCGAAGAGTATGATCTGGAATCTGGCATGAAGAAATTTGGGTAGACAAAGATGAAATCTGAGAATTTTGAATTCTCATATCCCTCTCAAAGATCTTCTCATAATCTGAGTAATCCAGCCTTCTTATGGGAAAAAAAAGAAAATTGAAAAAATTGTGAAATCACTAGAAGCAGTTGACTTACACATAGACACCCTTTCTCATAGCCCTCCAGTACCACCTTTCATTGCTTCTAGCACTGTAAGAAGGTAAATTCCAAACATAGAAGTAAAACAATATTCTGGGAAGATGTAATAAATGCACTAGAAGAGTTGCAAGATCTTTCAAATTGGATTCCAAAAGGGTAGATCAGGCCAAATTTATTCAGAGAGGAGGCACACCCTTAGGAGTCCTCAATTACTGTATAGTTCAAGTACCTGGGAGTGTTGTTAACTGCTACTGAGTTGCTTACTTAAAGCCTTCATTCAACAATGTTCCATAGTCATTTTGGTTGAGGTGTCAGGCTTGGGGGTGTACTCAGGAAAGAATCTGAAGGCTTAAGGAGATGGGATGTTGGAATGGAATTTCTCATTTGTCCTTTGAGGTGGTGTTTTAAATCAAGCATTTGATGATTCCAAATTGTGCTATTATGTTTTTATTTGACATTTCCTGTGAGAGTATACATTGGTAAAGGTCTTGAGTGGAAACAAAGGACATACTCAAAAAGGGTTTTAACTGAAAAGAAAGCTAATAAAGAGACCTTTTAAAGGCATGTGGAAAGAGTTAAGGAAATCAGAAAAGAATGATGAGAAACCAGCAACCATAGGAAGAAATTACTACTCAAAGCCTGAAAAGCCAACAAGAGAAAATGGTTTGCCTTGTCCCTGAAGATGAGAAAAGTCAAGGGACAGCCTTTAGGAGCTCAGCCATGGAGGCTACAGCCAGGGAAGGATTGTAGCAAAGCAAGCAAGGAATGGGGAAATAAATACCTCTACTTCTCTCCTCTGACACTCTAGTCTTTTGATAATACCTCCCCATACACAGAAACTGGGTCCAAGCATCCCGAGTGACTGAGGCCATAGAGGTGAGCCTCACAGGTATACAGTAGCAGAGAGAAAGGTAAAGACTGTATCTGGAGAATACAGAGAATAACCAGAACAATCTGCTACCTTTGCCATTCAGATCAAGACTTTTTTTTGACATTCATGTGATTTATCAACTCAGTTTTTTTGTCCAATAAAAATCTATACACTTAGAAATTAAGCAGCTAAAATCTGTAAGCCCATGCATGCACACACAAAAACACAGACACACCTTTAAATAACAAATTGTAGAGTCAATGAAAACAGAAATAACTATTCATAATGAATGATGCGTGCACAACATATCAAAACCAGTAGGAAGCAGGTAAAACAATACCTGAAGAAAACTTGAAGACTCAAATTAATTTACTGGAAAGAAAGTGATGAAATCAGGGGAAAATAAAAATGCGAATATTTTCAGATAATGCGCTTATCACTTTGAAAAAGTAATACAACTAAAAGACAAAATTTACTTTTAAGTAAGTTCAGCTATTTATTTATTTATTTATTTATTTATGTATTTTTTGAGACAGAGTCTCACTCTGTTGCCCAGGCTAGGGAGCAGTGGTACAATCTCAGCTCACTGCAGCCTCTATCTTCCAGGTTTAAGCAATTCTCCTGCCTCAGCCTCCTTGAGTAGCTGGGATTACAGGTGTGCACCACCACACCTGGGTAATTTTTGTATTTTTAGTAGAGATGGTGTTTTGCTGTGTTGCCCAGGCTGGTCTCAAACACCTGGGCTCAAGTCACCCACCCATCTTGGACTACCAAAGTGCTGAGATTACAGGTGCAATGTTTACATATATGATAAACTTTAAATATTAGTGAAAATTTAGCAATACCAGCAATAATCAACTAGAAATTCTAAGTAAAAAATACAGTTCACAATGGCAACAAAACTACAATGCATCTAAGAATTTACTTAACAAAAAAAAAAGATTTCTTATTAAAAACTTTAGCATGTAGAAGTGCACAGAAGATAATTTGAATAAAGAAAGCCCATCTTGGATGGGGTAATTAACTATTATACACATGTAAATTATTTCTCATTTTAGTCTACAATTACAATGTGATTCTATAAAAACATACAGTTAGATTTATTAAACTTTCTGAGCTTTAATATGAAATTTACATAGAATAATAAAAATCTAGAAAGAAGTAAGTGTATTTGTTGAAAAAATCCTGAAGTTGATAGGAAAGGGTGAAAAATCATTAGAAATTAAGATGTAATATAAAGTTATAATAAAATGATAAAGCAAAACAATATAGTTTTCTTATAAGCAATAAAAAATAGGCCGGTAAAGTATCATGAGTAAAACAGATATTGATTCAGATATATTTGAGAGTATTATATATAATAAAGGTAGCACCACAAATTAATGGAGGGAAAACAAATTCTTAGGCAATTTTGGAAAATGATTTACTTTATGAATAAAACTGGATTTGTACTTTACATACAATTTTGGATCCTAGTTTAAAATTCTACATATAAAAATAAAAGTATAAGCCATTAGAAAAGTGTAAGATCACAATGCTTCTGTGATGTATGGTTGACAGATACTTCAAAAATAAAAATATAAAAGCACAAACCATAAGGGATTGAAAGATATAGCAATATAAAGGATAATACACATGACAAAGTGGAGTTTATTCTAGGAATATGTTAGCTTAACATTCAAAAATCAAACAAATCAACCTTAATGGAACAAAAGAGATTTAAAACATATGATCTTCTTAGTAGACATAGAAAGATATTTGATAAAGTTCAACATACGCTCATGTTAAAAAAGGAAAAAAAAAACTCAGCAAATTAGGATTGGAAGGAAGATCCCTCAATCTGATAATATCTACAGATAATATCACATTTAATAGTTAAAAACTGAGTAATATAACCACAGGATAGGAAATTAGGCAAAATTGTTTGCTTTCACTACTTGTTTTACGTTTTATAAAAAGTGCTAATCAGTGCAATAAGGTATGAAAAAGAAAGAAAAGGCACGTGTATTTGAAATAAAAAGTAAAGCTGTTTTATTTGCAGATAATAATGTATAAATTCCTAGAAAACTTACCAAAAGCTAATAAAGGAATTTAGCCAGGTTGCAGGACACCAACTCACTATAAAAATCAACTAGATTTCTATATTTTTGAAATGACCTATTGGAAAATAAAATTAATAATTACTATTTACTATAGAATTAAAAACAAGTAGTTAAGTATAGATTTAACAAAATATGTGTAAAACCAATACACTAAGAAGTACACAACATTCCAAAAAGATATTGAAGACTTTAAAAGATGGAGAGATACACCATTGTCTTAGATCAGAAGACTCAATATTGTTAAGGTATAATTTCTCCCCAGATTTGTCTATAGATTCAACATGAGCCTAATCAATTTCTCAGCAAGATTCTTGTAAAAATTAACTGATTCTAACGTTTATCAAATAACTGATTCTAACATTATGATTCTAACATTTATGATTCTAACATTTGTATTCTAACATACAAAGGATCTATAATTACCAAAACAACTTTTAGAAAAAGAATAAAACTGGAAGACTTACACTGCTTGATTTCAAGTTTATTATAAAGCCATATTAATCAAGAATTTGCTTTTGGTTTAAGAACTAAGGTATAAATTAATGGACCAGTAGAGTCAGAAAATATATATACAAATATGTATAATTGTGTATATCAATGTGTGCATATGGATGTGCCGGACAAATATCAATGTTAAGAAGTGAGGCTATTGAACATGTGGTGCTGGGACAACTGAGTATTCTCCTGGGAAAAAGAAATAAATCTTGACCTTTACTTCATACAATTTATAAGAATTTACTTTAAATGTTTCATGAATTTAACCCTAAAAGGTAAAACTGTAAAACTTTTAGAAGAAAACATAAAGTCTTTATGAAATTGTAGTAGGGCAATTATTTCCCAGAACTATAAATGAAAATAAAGTGATAATTTGACAATCAGAATCCTAAAATATTTTTCTTTTTTTTTAAATTATACTTTAAGTTTTAGGGTACATGTGCCCAACGTGCAGGTTAGTTATATATGTATACATGTGCCATGTTGGTGTGCTGCACCCAGTAACTTGTCATTTAACATTAGGTGTATCTCCTAATGCTATCCCTCCCCCCTGCCCCCACTCCACAACAGGCCCTGGTGTGTGATGTTCCCCTTCCTGTGTCCATGAGTTCTCATTGTTCAATTCCCACCTATGAGTGAGAACATGTGGTGTTTGTTTTTTTTGTCCTTGCGATAGTTTGCTGATAATGATGTTTTCCAGCTTCATCCATGTCCCTACAAAGGACATGAACTCGTCATTTTTTATGGCTGCATAGTATTCCATGGTGTATATGTGCCACATTTTCTTAATCCAGTTTATCATTGTTGGACATTTGGCTTGGTTCCAAGTCTTTGCTATTATGATAGTGTTAAAAAAATTCAAAGTCAAGCCATAGATTGGGAAAGAATATGTACCAGACAAATCTAACAAATGACTGATATGCAAAATATGAAAAGAACTCTAACAATGGAATAGTAAGAAGACAACCCAGTGAAAGAATGGTAAATTATTTGCATAAACACTGCAAAAAATAAGGTACATGAATATTCATAAGCACATTAAAAAGATGTGGATATTATTTGGCTGTGTCCCCACCCAAATATCAACTTGAATTTTATCTCCCAGAATTTCCCTGTGTTGTGGGAGGGACCCTGGGGGAGGTAATTGAATCATGGGGGCTAGTCTTTCCCATGCTATTCTCGTGATAGTGAGTAAGTCTCACCAGATCTGATGGGTTTATCAGGGGTTTCTGATTTTGCTTCTTCCTCATTTTTCTCTTGCCACCACCATGTAAGAAGAGCCTTTTTCCTGCCCCCATGTTTCTGAGGCCACCCCAGCCATGTGGAACTGTAAGTCCAATTAAACCTCTTTCTCGCCTGTTTCAGGTAAATCTTTATCAGCAGCATGAAAACGGACTAATACAGATGTTCAGCATTATTAGTGTTCAGGGTAATTCAAATTAAAATTGCAATGAGATTCCAAAACATACCTACTCTGTGTAATAAAACTTAAAACTCCAATCAGGTCCTGGCAATGATATAGAGAAAATAATATCCTCTGTCTTTGTCAGCAGAAGTGTAAAGTGATTAAACTACTTTAGAAAACATTCTAGTAGTTTCTAATAAACATACATTTTTTCATACACTAAAAGGTGTTTATCAGAAAATAATGATAAATTCTTTTTTATAAAAAGATATATAAAATGCTCAGTCCCTTCATATTTTCTGCTGTTTATGTTCTCTTAAACTTTACATGAAAAATTATGCATATTTATGGTGTACAACATGATGTTTTGAAATATTTTTATATGATGGAATGGTGAAGTCAAGCTAATTAGCATATGCATTACCTCATATACTTATTTTTGTGATGAGAACACGAAATCCACTCAGTAATTTTCGAGTATACATTACATTGGTATTAACTATAGTTACTATGCTGTAAATAGATCCCTTAAACTGTATTGCCTCTGTCTAACTGAAATTCTGTATCCTTTGACCAATATGTCTCCAACCCTGCCTGTGGTAACCACTATTCTACTCTGCTTCTATGAGTTTGTTTGTTTTTTAGTTTCCACATTTAAAAACTATGTGAGAATGCAGTATTTGTCTTTCTGTGCCTCACTAATTCCACTTAACATAATGTCCTCCAGGTTCATTCATTTTGTGGCAAATGACAAGATTTCCTTCTTTTCAGAGAATGAATAGAATTTCTTTTGGTATATGTATAACATTTTCTTTACCTATTCATTCTTTAATGAACACTTAGGTTTTTTTCATATCTTGGCTACTGTGAATAATCCTGCAATGAACAATGAGAGTGGAGATATCTCTTTATTATTGTGATTTCATTTTCTTAGGATATATATCCAGTAGTGAGATTATTGGATCATATGATATTGAGAAAACTGGATATCTATATACAGATCGACGAAATTAGATCCTTATCTCACACCATATATAAAAAGCAACTCAAAATGGATTAAACTCCTAAATGCAAAATATGAAACTGTAATGCAACTAGAAGAAAACATGAGAGAAAAACTCCATGGCATTGGTCTAAGCAATGAGTTTTTGGATGTGACCCCAAAAGCACAAGCAACAAAAGCAAAGATAGACGAATGGGATTACATAAAACTAAAGATCTCTGTACAGCAAAGAAAACAATTAGTAAGAAAGATAACCTATGGAATAGGAGAAAATATTTGCAGACCATACATCTGATAAGGAGTTAATGTCCAAAATATATAAGGAAGTCAACTTGCAAGAATACAAATAGGAGAAGAATCTGAATAGAAATTTTTCAAAAGACATGCAAATGGCCAAGAGGTAAAAGAAAAAATGTTCAGCATCACTAATCATCAGAGAAGTGTCAATTAGACCACAGTGAGATATCACCTTACACCTGTTAGAATGTCTAATTATCAAAAATTCAAAAGATGACAAGAATTGGCAAGGATGGGGAGAAAGGGAAACCCTTGAACACTGTTAGTGAGTGTAAATTAGTACAGTCATTATAAGAAAGAGTATAGAGATTCCACAAAAAAAAGAATATAACTACTATAATAACTAAAAACTGAAAACCAAAATGTTAATCACATGAATACACAAAAGTGGCATATTTATAAAAAAGAGACAAACCGCTGATTATTGAAACAACATAGTCAAATCTCTTATGCTAAGTGAAAGAAGGTTGACAAAAAATAGTACATCCTGTATGATTCTTCATTTATAAACTCCTAAGACAAGCAAAACGAATATACAGTGAGAGAATGCTCAACAGGAGGTTGCCTGAAGTAGGGAATGGTGAATGACTGCACAGGGACACAAAGGAATCTCTTGGGTTGATGTCTATGTCTTGATTGTGGTGATGATTACACATGTTTATACATTTGTCAAATCTTACTGAAGTGTACAATGGAACAAACACATTTTATTGTATTTAAGGTAGACTTACATAAAATTGATTTAAAAAATAAAAAATCATAAACAATCCTAAAGGAGAAATGATTAATTTGTTTAAATTAAAATTAGTTTTCCATTCAATGAAGGACATCGTAGGCAAAAATAAAGAGCAAGTGACACAATGGGGAAGATATTTACAATATTTGAAACTAACCATAGATTAATATCTAGAATATGCAAAAGACTTGCAAATCAATTAGAAAAAGTCAGAAACTTAAATAGAAAATGGACAAAGGACATAAACAGAAAATTTATAGATCCAGTAATCAAAATGACTGAAATACATATCAAAGGATACTCAAATTCATCAGAAAACTGTGAATGTAAAGTAAACACAAAATATAAGATATATTTTGTACCTACTAGAGCCTGGAGAAATGAGTAAAGTTGGATAATCCTAAGCATAGGGTGATAAATTACATGGGCATACAGGAACTCTCCTGAACATTTACTGAGCACGTAGATTGGTATAACCATGCTAGAGAGTAATTCCTGGCTTGTAGGGTATGTGGCCTTCAGAAACCAAGAGAGGTAAATTATGCTTTCCTGCTAAGAATATGTGTTTTCTCATATCTACTTGTGTATTACCAGTGGTTTTTGCTCTATGCTGTGTACATGAAGAATAAAAACCATTAAAGTTTTTATACATTCTTTATATTTCAATCATTAAAAACTACATTTTTCTATCTCCTTTAATTCTCTTTGCCTTGAATTCAAACCTGAGGAATGTATATCTGCTATGTTATCCTTTTTACTAGCCTAGTTTGCCTTTATTCATATTTTATTCTCATCAGTTCCAAGCCACTTTTTTGTAGGTGTTTGTCATTCAGCAGGGTTTTGGGTTTTATTTTACGATCCCTACCACCTGTTTCTTTTTATGAATGGGAGTGTTTCACCTGCTTAGAAGTTTACTTTTATTAAGAATGACTGATCTATTTAGCCCGTGATCTGTCATTTATCTTATGAAACCTATTTTTATGACTTTAATTCTGTTTTTATTCACTCTTTGCTGTGTGTTTCTTCACAGAAAGAGCAAAATTCTTCCAGGGACACAAAAGGTGACCTGAAAAGATAGAAAGGCATTCTTGAACAGAACCACTCATAATCATAAGCATGGAAATTTTCCTAAGTTAAACTAAAAATTAACATGATCGTAATGAATGTACAACCTGATATTTAAATGGAGTGGCTTTTTAGTTTGCATGGAAACATAAAGTAATAAAAATCATTGAGAAACTTTCCACAACAAAAGAGTAAGATTTCTAATAAATGTACCCTGCCATGGCCCATGGCTGCCAATCCTCTGGTTTTGTTCTCCAGAGGCAACCAATTTTAGCTGTTTTAAGGCCTATCTCTAATAAGCTCTCAATCTCAAAGAGCACACATTTACTACTTTATCAATTTTAGACATTATCAAATCATTTTCTGCTATTATGGGTGGAGATATAGTTCTTTTTTACTGCCTTCCTCCAGTCTTTCATCCTCCCCACGTGGTTACATAACTGTGGTTATGCACCTCAGTAAAGGCTGGCTGTATTATTTGTACTTTGTTCAACATTGTTTGCAGCAGAGTTACTTGGTGTCTGTTGGTCACATTTTTGGAGAGGGTATACATTTGTTGTAATTGGAGTTTCTAATGAACATTGTTTTGTCCCTACTGAAATGTTTTCCTTCCAATGATTACCTCATAAAAATCAAGATCTTCACTACATAGTTATTATGTTAATTACCACTTTTTTTGTTCCCCCAAGCACCTTTGCTTCTGGAAACCCCTGTCCTAGGCTCTATCCTGGCCTAGATCTTCCGTAGGCCTGCCTGCAATCCTGTCAGCCTAATTTATGTCTTAAATGGTCTCCTGGGTTGGGTCCAGTTTCCTCCTTTGCTCCCTGGTTTTATTGGAGCTACAATTTTGCTTTAGGGTTCTTGTTATATATACTAGAGAGATCTCACATACCAGTATTGGACGTTTTTATCTCTTGGGATACAGAATTTCTTCAGATAACTTTTTTTCTAATTTTCTCCGAACAAGATGATGTTCATTCCAAGGCTGAAGGTTCCCAAATGTCAGAGTGAACCCAGATTTACTCCAAGGTGTCAATGTCACCACCCTCTTCAATTGTTCGACCCATTTCTATTGACAATAATGTTCTAGTGTTGTGCCGGGGGATAAATATCAAGCTACCTTTGCTCTAACTCAAAGAAGGAGAGCAGGAAAGAACAGAAGGGAAGAGGGGTGAAAAAGTCACTTGGTTCACCTGCTGGATTCAGAGAACTTTAATCAGAGTCTTTGTTGTCAGCCCTACTTCTCACACTTACTATCTAGCATCTGCCTCCACTGAGCCCAAGGCCCCTCCATCCAGGATTCTGATGGAGGTGCCTTGGGCTCAGTGGAGGCAGATGCTAGATAGTAAGGTGGGAATTCTTTACGGATTCCAGCTTTCTCTGGATTATACCAGGTCATGGAGGTTTCATTCCTTTGATTGTATTACAAATACATTTTCATCCATGTTTATCTTGCCCAAATCTTTGTACTCTCTCTTCTTTCGTGGCTCCCTTCCATACCACTATTATTGGTTTATTCCTTGTCATATCTTAGAGCTTTCATTTCAGTGTTTCAGTGGAGATTTTAGAGAAGCTTTGTGTGAAAACCTATTTGGTATGCAATCTTGTATGGAAATCTATGATGTTTTATTATATTCAGGTAAGTTTCTACCAAATACTCTTCTTTTTCTAATTTTTCTTGACTACTGTTTTCTATTATTTATCTCCATGGAGTTTAGAATCATTTTTTCAAGTTCAAAGAAAAAAATCCAATTGGAATTTTAATTGGAAATGCATTAAATTGATTAACTCGGGAATGATTGCTTTTAATTTTTAATTAAATTTCCAAGCACTGTTTTTTTTAGCTTTGCTAATTATAAACTTCTAAATTTATTGCATTTTTTGTCAGAATCTGCTCTCTGCAATTTCTCCTTTTCCAAAGAAGTATAGTAAAGGTATTGTTCTTGGCATCATCTGACCCAGTGCTTGTCAATGTGCAGGCTCCTAGACCAGCAGCATAAGCATCACCTGGAAACTATTACATGCAAATTACTGGGCCCCACCCCCGACCTTCTGAATCAGAAACTCGTGAGTGTGGGACTCAGCAGCCCACCACAGGACTCTGATGCACACTCCATTTGAGAAGCACTGATTTTAACATGTAACTAGCCGTGTCAACGCAGAAAAAATATTTGTTTAAATGTCCTCATACGTAAAATAGAGATGTAATTGCATAAATTTCATAGCATTGTTATTAGGAATAAACAATGGTAATATACATAAAGTGCATGTCTCCTGACATATTGTGAAGACAAAATGATTACTAGTGATTATGATAACGACTAAATTGCCATACTGTATTTTTATCTGGTACAAGTAATAAAATAATACAATCTTTGCCATAGCCAATCTTGGTAAATGTTCAGTGTTTATTGTAAAAGTGGGTATATTCCCCTTTCTGTGTGTATGAAACATTTCCTGTCTTTATAAAAACAGATGTTATAATATCCATCTTCTGTATACATATTTCTACTATTAACTATTTTGCCCATTGAGTCTATGAAGGATTATACATTTTGGCAAACTCTCCCAAGACTACTACATTTCTGTAAAATATTTCCGTAGTTTGAAAATTTGGCTGATGTGTATCAATACCTCACTATACTGCATATGAATTTCGCTCAGGTCTCTCTTTATCGTGAAGTGCATTTTTATTACCCAGAAATAGTTCTTTGATTTGGGGGATTTATTATCATCATTCTCGCATTCACTTTAATTTACTTAACATACCTTTGCTCATTTTTAAGTTTCCATTATTTTATTATCTTAACATTGAAGGATATTTTATAAGCATTTTTCAAAATACATATAGGTGTGTATATTTTAATAACTTACCCCCATTAGAATAATCGTATAGTTGTTCTACATCCATTTGCATTTGTTATATTTTCCTGGTTCAGTCTATCTCCCCTTGTATTTGTTTTCTAACTTTTGCTATATGTGCTATATTTTTTGTATTCTTACATATTTTAGAAGGTTTTATTCATAACTAATGGTTACCTTTACATTTTTCAAAATTATTATTTAATCCATGTTTCTCTAATTTTCAGTATTAAGAGACAAACTACCTCTGCATCTCACTGTTTATGGGCTATAAAATATAATGCGGTTTTGATATTCTCATTCAGTCTTATTTCATATTATTTTTATGCTACTGGATTGTGTCCCTCTCCAAATGCATATGTGGAAGCTGTAATTCCTCATGTGATTGTGTTTGGGATAAGGCTTTTCGTGGGTAATTAAGGTTAAATGAGATCATAAGGGCGAGGTCCTAATCCAATAGGATTAGTGGCTATACAGGAAGAGGAGGAGAAAAATCTCTCTCATTGCACACACACTGAGGACCACGTGCAGACACAGCAAGAAGGCCGATATCTGTATCAGGAGAGGCCTCACCACAACTCAGCAATGTTGGCGCCCTGATCTCAGACTTCCAGCTTTTAGAACTGAGGAAAAATAAATTTATATTACTGAAGCCACCCCCAGTCTTTGGTATTTTGTCATGGCAGCCTGAAAAGATGAATACGTGTACTAATCATTATTATTAAATTATCTTTTTTTATACCATTTATCTTGTTTCTAGAAAAGCCATTAATATTTGGGCACTCCCCCACCTTCAGCATTTTGGTTGGCAAATGTGAGTTCGAGGCAACATAAGTGTTATATCTTTGAATGTTGCCTGCTTACTTCTCCAGTTTCGTATTTTTCTTAGTTTTGTACTTACAATGCAATTACCAGATGTGAATCTAAATGTGATTTTTTTAATTGACTTTACCCTAAAACCTCTGGGCCTTTCAATTTGTCCACCACTTTCTAGAGCTGAGGACTTATCCCCCCCGCATATCTTTGGTGTTTTCCTCTGCATTCATTGTTCTTTTTCTTTTTTAGAAATGTTTTTATCTGTGCATTTCTGGCTCATTTTGGGTAATTTTTTTTTAAATTAAAGTTTTATTTGAGACAGTCTTGGTCTGTCACCTGGGCTGGAGTACAGTAGCATGACCGTGGCTCACAGCAGCCTCAACCTCCTGGGCTCCAGCAACCCTCCTGCATAAGTCTCCCAAGAAGTTGGGACCACAGGCATGTGCTACCATGCTCAGCCAATTTTTAAAAAATTCTGTAGAGATAGAGGGTCTCACCATTTCACCCAGGCTGGTCTCAAACTTCTGGGCTTAAGCAATTCTCCAGCCTTGGTCTCCCAAAGTGCTGGGATTACAGATGTGAGCCATTGTACTCAGCCAATTATTACTGTAAGTTATGAACTACTTCAGAACTTTGATCTCTGCTATCTGTGGTAGCTTCTCAAATTTGTTCTTCAAAACAGTGGTTGAATCTTTTGCCATTTAAAATCAGTTCTTTTCTATGCATGCTCCACCATGCTTTTTAATTTTATTTTTATTTCCTTATGTACAAAAATTGTTTTATCCATCTTTCTTTCTTTCTTTTTATGTTCTAGTATTTGCATCTTAGCTTGGTCGGTTTCCCCTTATGGCCTGTGCACTTTTTAGAAGAGATCCTGAGTTATTGTAGCCTAGTGAAAAAATCAATCTCTTGACTCTATAGGAGGTAATTTCCAAAGGTTTTCTATGTAGGTTCTCTTCTCATTTTCTATTTTTTTTTTTTCTCTTTACTCATCTTTAAAGGTGGAATTTAGTCACATATTTTGGGACTAGCTCTAAATGCACATTGTTTCAGATTTCTCTAGGCTTATTCTGAATAGTCCCAACTTCGGTTTTTGCTGCTTTTCAGACATCCATTTACTGCAGATTTACTACAGAATATGAATTCACTCCTACCCATGTTGACTTAATGACCTCCCAAATTGAAAGACTGGTAGAAAAATGGAATTGGCAATATACCCATTAATCGAGGTTCTTCTGACATTCACCCCAATCCTGTGCCACATACATAATTTTCTACTTGTGGAGAACCTTATTCTATGTGTTAAAATGTACATGCATAAATGCTTCAATGTGTTCTAAGAATTTCTGACTGCCAAAAGGAAATAAATTTGAGGGGTAGGAGAAAGTGTCCTGAATGCCTAAAAAAATAGCGCTGTGAGGAAGAGCAGAAATCATGCAGTTCTCTCACTTTTCATCTAAGTGTTGGTCTTAAAAAGGCCAAACGATGAGGTGACTTCTTGTCTTTATACAAGTGATCTTTCTCTGACAATCTAAGTCTTTCCATGTCCTGAGGTCAAGTTGAGGCAGGTTTTTTTTCCTGTTGCCAATGTTTAAAAAAAGAAAGTGGGGCTCAGAGAATGGTTAACTTTATCAAGGTCACACAGCTAAAAGTAGACTTAAAGCCTAACATCAAGGTCTGTACACTCAGCACACTTTTCCTTTACAGAACACCAAACTGTTTTTTTAAAGACAAGATTGCTTACTGATAAACCTAAGGCAACTCTCATGATCTAAGGATTCATCAACACCACTGAAGAACATTTCCTTTGTGAGATATAATATCTAACATTCCCATCCTGAATCTTATATGAAATAGCAGCATGATTCAATTAATGCTTACCCACACGTCATTTATCACCTAGAACTTCACTGCAATGCAGTTTTACCTCCTCTTAATGCCTTAATTGTACTAGCTTGTGTAATCTTGTCCTATTTTGACCTCCTTTGATCCATATTGCTTCCACTCCTCCATCTCGCCTATCATCATACTCTACCTCATGCTTTGGGTCTTTTCTTGAACCTTGTTTCTCCAGATAGCACCCAAAATTCTTGTTGGCAGAGGCCACGTTTTATTCAATTGTTCTTCCATGCCATCTAGCTTAAAACTACATCCACAGAAAGTATTTACACAGTAGCCTAGACTAGGGTACAATGCTAAAACAGCATTTTTCTCTGGAGACTGTTTACAGGAAAATTAAAATTTAATTAATAATCTAATATTGTCTGCATTTCTTTTAAGTTGGCTCAAAATAGTTTTTGTTTACCTTTGTGTTTTCTCCCTTGCATATACAATTTTTCATGGATATTAGGATTTCTTCTTCAGCTAACATTTCAGGAGAGTTTCCTATGTGCTGGGCACCCTGCTCCTCAATTGGGAAACATAAATGAGTAAGAGGCAGTCTAGGTTGCAAATGCTGTCTGATGATCAAAACAGACATTTATTTAAATGATCTCAGTCAAATTTGGGAAATGATCCAATAAAGTTATGCACAAGAGGAGAAGAGAAAAGATCAAGTAATTTACTCTGGGGAGCTCTCTCTTTTCAGAGATTAAAATCCAGCAAAAAAGCTCAACCCCAGAGTGCCACCCATAATGCCTCAATTCTTGAAACTTGAAATATATGTGTGTGTGTGTGTGTGTTTATGTGTGTGTGTGTATTGAATAAACCTCACCTATTTCTTGTCAATGGTGCTATTTGGGAGTCTAAGGGCACTGGGACCTCCAAAGGACACAGGTAGACCATGACCAACAGCATAAGATATAACAAACATTTATACGGTGATGAAAAAATAAATCCCTTTCCTGTGTCCTTCTAAATTTACTTTGACTAGCTATTGAACAGGCGTTTCATAGATGCAATACATCACAACATATTAAGTGCTGCTCAGCTCCCGCCACTCCTGCTGCTCTGCTGTGGACCGTCTCTTTCTGTTTGCATCTTGCCCGTCCTCTTTGCATATAAACTAAGCGTCTCCATTTCTGCTCTCAGAGTGTACCATGCCACACAACCGAGATTTCAAGAACAAATATCAACAGTGGCTAAGCCAAACATATCTTGTCAAGAGAGTGCCACTGCAGTATAAAGATTGATTTGTCGAGGGAGGTCTTGCATATAAGTAGATGTGAAGGCAAGGACTGAGGTTAACAAGTTTCCACTGTGGGAGTTTATTTATAACAAAATAACAAAAGGACAGTTCTGCCTCTGCCAATTACTTTCCATCCTCTCCTACATTCATTGCCTAGTGGCTCCATTCATCACCAGGAAGCAGCCTCTGTAGCGCAAATACAGGTAGAGTTCTGTGGACAAAAAGCTTGCCCTCAGACCTTATGTCTTCATTTCGATTAGGACAATTTCATGCCATTTGGTACCACTTTGGAGTGTTCTTTGTGCCCAGTTCAGAGCTTAGATGCACAGAGGAATAAAAGGGAAAGGGAAGACATGGACTTTATGTGTGAGGTGCTCACAAAGACCAGACTCACAGGCATCACACTAAAGAAAGTGTGTGATAAAGAGCTATTTGTATAAATTTTAAACAATGAGTGCTATAGGTCAGAGGAAGGAGACATCATTTTGGCCTGCAGCAGTCAGGCCTGGCTCATTATACGAGGTGGTGATTGAGTATGAACTTGAGGAAGAAGTAGGTTGGGAGCAGACTGTGGTTGGTTACATATATATGATGACACGTGTCATCATCCACAATCTGAGTAAACTAGGAATCAGGGCCAGGGCCAGATGGTGAATGCATAAAGAGAGCAGGCAGACATGGAGATGGTTTGATTTGGGTATCCACCCATTTAACAGATATTTATTGCATGCCCTAGGAGCCAGGGATCCAACACTGGAAAAGATCCAGTTTCTACCACGAAGAAGCTCACATCTTAGTGGGGAACAAGATAGCATTCTAAGTGTGACAAGCATTTAGTTAATTACAAGAAGATATGAGAACTACTATATGTCATGGAAGCATAGAGGAGAAATATCCAAAATAGACATAAAGAAAGGCTTTCCACAGGAGTTGATATCTGAGCTGGGAGAACTTGGTGAGTAGGAGGAAGGGCTACAATGATTCAATTACTCTGGCTTCTAAAGGCAAAGAACCAAAAATGATGCAATCAAATCCTTTCTTTAACATAGACACTGTTCTCAGCAAGCTCCTATTCTAAAACTGTTCTCTCCAAAATGACAGCTGGTCATGACTAGGGGTCTAGGATTAGTCAAACTGCAAACAGCAGTTGGCATACTCTATTCAAGAGCAGGACGTTGTTGTGCACCACTGTAGGCCTCCAAGTCCTTAGGGCAAAGAAAACCAGCAGCCAACTAACTCATGGCTGATTAACTCAGCATATCAAAGTCATTGGACAGCACCATGGCTAGATACCTTTACATTGTTGGGGGTAGGAGGCAGGGGAAATCTCCTAACCTGGGAAAAGCCTGTTCCCTATCCTTGGCTCCAACAAATTGTTCTTCCCCTGAAACTAAAAACAGACCTCAACCATTGCCAATTGCCCCTCAAAAATGTGTCTTTGGACATGAGGAGAATATGTGGACAACATCTATTTCTCAACTGTGAGTTTTAGATTATATGGTGGAAGATAAGAAGCTAAGTTATAATTGTTGCAGAATTGCTTTTCTGCCAATGAATTCAAAGCATGTCTCTCGCCCTCCACATTATCCCTAGTTCTAAGCTTTACAATCTTTAGGGTGCCATAGGTAGCTATTGAAATTCTGCTTTGTCCTAAAAAGCAACTCATGACCCTCATCCTTCCTCCTACTGCAACTTCCTCCAACTCTGTTCTGCATGATGGTTTCTGGCGTTCCCCAGGGTAGGTCCTATTTCTTCTCCTGATTCACCTAAGCACCCAAAACTCCACCTCTACTAAGACTGTGCTCACCTGGAATCTTTCATTTTTCCCTGGACCAGTAATACCATTGTGCAATCCTTCCTCAGTATCTGTTGACATGCTGTGTTTGGAATGGCCACCTCTAATGACTAGGAAAGTCAAAGAAGTAATTAGTGAAACAGCAGGCTTTAGAGGTTTCTAAAAAAATTTTTTTTTCAGTATTTACTAGCACCCAAAGGGCTTAAAACTGAAGCAGCTATGTTGTCTGGGGTATAAACCCTGGGGTTCATTGTCTCACAGCAGGAAAACATGGACACACATGAGGAATTTAGGAGCAGAGATTTAATAGGCAGAAGAGAAGGGGAAGAGAAACAGCTCTCTCTCTCTGTAGAAAGGGGTCTTCTGATTGGAAAAGATGGGCTAGAGATGGGTGCACCAGGTTTTATAGTCTGGCTTGAGGAGGCAGTGTCTGATTTACCTAGGGCTCACAGATTGGTTTTGATCAGGTGTGACGTTTGCATAGTGTTGGGAGGAGAGGGGAAGGCTGATCGCCTCACCCTAATCTTACTGTGCAAATGAACTCTCCTTTGGCGGCGCCATCTTGTTTGCACCTTACTGTACTCATGGCTGGCAGAGAAGGGAGGATGAAGCCACCATTTTGAACATGTCTAGTCCCCAGTTCCTGCTGGCATTCACCCGTGCAAGCTCCCAGCTTGCTTGTCTCGTCTGCAGCTCGACTTTATAGGTGGCTCTTTGTTAGAAAATGATTTGGTCTGCCTTTCCTTTAAGGGAAAAGCCTTACTGAGGACTCTCATACCATTACTATCTGCCTAAGTGATTCCTTCTTAACTCCTATATGAAAACCACACTGTGGATTACAGAGCATAATGAAGCCAAGAATGGGTGAATGGAAAGCATTCAAGTGAAACTGAGCCAGAAAGTTATAGAGGGCAATGATAATTAAAGAAGAAGGAATGTACATATAATACATGCATTCATATATATGTAATGTTATAAATTATGTATTAAACTGTTTTCAGTCACTATTGTGCAAATGTACATAACTAACATTTGCCAAAAATGTGTAAAATGTGTTAAAAACAATTATTTATCATAATATTAAAAGGTTTAATGGTTTTGATGAGTATATTGTTAAAACATGCTTTATATCTCCAATTTCTTAAACACAGTGTGTCTTTTAAAAACAATTATTGCTGTCTACTTTATACAGTTTGCAATTTGCTTCCAGTATTAATGAGCTTAGTGCTATGGTTTTGAAATTCATGTGAAAATTCCTAAAGTTTTCTATTTTTTTTTTTTTCTTACTCTGAGGCTACTGGCAGTTCTTTCTGCTTTGAGTGTGATTTCATTGAGCTACCTTTTCCTTTTAATTTGATGATGGGACTCTGCTTTGGTGTTGGAGAGGTAAATGTTACTTGTAAAGCTTAGTTATATAATAAGTGCCAACAGGCTGTAATGAACTGTGCCTAGCAGTCAAGTACCCAGATTTGATACCTGACTTTAACAACTGTTAAAAGTGAGGTGCCTTTCAGTTGAAATCCAGATTTTAAATTTTACTCTTAAAGTTTTAGGTTGTTATAAGATAGACATTAGAACAACGAATCATTACTATTGTTAAATAAAATTTATAGGTCTTTCGTCAAACTGAGCTCTTACATGCGGCTCAATAGACAAACCAAAATGAAGTCACTCACGCTAAAGTTGTACGTTATCAAGTGGGAACTAAATTGTTTATCTGACCTTCCAAGCAATCAGGAGAGAAGTAGATAATAGCCAAATCCCCAAACAGGCCAGTTTTAGCCAGCATGATAAGGAAGTCCTTTCTGCTTTAGTCTTTATAAGAAAAGAAACTTTGAAGTAACTAATCCGCTTTCTGTTTTCTGCTTTACTCAGCCCTTTTAGGTCCATAAAACCAAACTTCTCTGCTCAGCTCATGGGAACAATCATTCTATTTTATAGAATGAGGTGTTGGCCAATTCTAGAATCACAAATAAAAGCCAATTAAAATCTTTAAACTAAATTTTGTTGTAATTTTGTCTTTTGACACTATTTTCAATGTTATAAGATGAAGATTTATTGGTTTACAAGAGATTCAAAGTTATAACATCTAGAGCCAGAAAAACCTGAGTCTTAATGAGTCATCCATCCTGTTGGAGTTCAATTATCCCCAGATAATAAAATGAAGATGAAACGAGCCAACAGGCAACCTGCTCCAATGATTTAGTGATGGGGTTGTGTGGAAGGTATCCAAGAATAGAGTTTTATGTTTCTTTTTCAAATAACTATCCATTTTCTATTCTGAGGCTTGTGGACTGGTGGGCAAGTTTAGCTTTGACAATGGAGACATTTGGGCTTCGTTTATCTTTTCTAAAGCTCTGGAAATGATTGTTTAAACAGAGGTAGTCCAAATAAGAGAAAACTATCTACATCTTTATATAGTTGTAAAGGTATTAGAGGAGGGTTTTTAAGGAGCAAATCTGGAGCTGGTTTCATCTCAACCAAAGCAAGTACAGAGATATTCCATTCTCCCATAATTTTTGGAGTGTGGTGGGTTTCCAGATTTGAGGTTACTGGTACAAAATGAGATCTTGGCCCACAAGAAGAGTTGAGCTGCAAAGTTAATACTGCTTCTGGGAATTATCTGACTTACTTCTGCCCATGACTGCCATACTTTGGAAGTCATCACAATTTCCCAAAAAGAAAGGGTGCAGGAGAAAAAAAGAGCAGAGGCATTGGGTTTTTAAAAAATATTAGGTACCACATTTCCTTTGCTTCATATAGCACTAAAATCTATTTCTTCTTTCTTACCTTTCATACGTTCTTCTTTTTAAAAACCATTAAACAAATACAGATAACTGTTAGGTGCTGAGAACATCACCCTGGACAAGACACTCATCATCCTGCCCTTACAGAACTTAGAATTGAGCTCTTACTTCCATTTCGTTCCACTGTTGAAACGCTGCCCTCAGCCTCATGGTGTCTTATAGAGAGATTTTCACAGAGAATTCCACAAGAGCAGGAAAGAAAAGTACAAGTACTTAATTACCACTGAATTTGATTCTTTTACTTTTTTTTACTTGTTTTACAATCTAAATCACTTGCATTTGCTGAGAAGTTCTTTGGAGAAGGGGCATAGAAGCAAATGAACTCATATTCCTTCTTGTAGTTCCAAATCTCACCAGGAAGAGGAGATTCTTCCACATGAAATAAACCATAAACAAAAGGCAGCATTTTCATGTAGCCATATTACCTGCTTGATTAGTTCTCAGTACTTTGCTTTTTATTAATTCATACATTCATTCATGCAATCACTCAATGAACATGAATTGGGCACCCATTAGAGCTAAGGTATTTAAAACCCAAAATGTTTTGCATGACAGGAAGCAAGTCAAGGATAGCAGTGAAGAGCCCCTGCAGACATCATAAAATACTTCCAGACATTTCAAAACAAAAGTGACCAGTGCCGATTGCCTAAGGCATCTCACGTCCAAAAGGCCAAGTCTTGTTTAACTTTTATTGTGAGTTGGCAATTTTCTTTACCTGCCCACCTCCACCCCCACCACCTCTTCCTCCCCACTTCCCAAATAAAACACATACAGAATCTCTTAGACAAATACAGCCACCATGAAATACACAATCAGGTAATTTCTGATCTTGTTCCTAGGCTTGGTTGTTATTAATAGCTTCTAAGGGGCCAATGGGAATCTGTAGTTTTATCCTAGGATCTTCTATTACTGATAATAGTTCTAGAAATGCTTAGGAGAGGGGTAGCAATGTTTAAGTTTTGTGATTTTTTTTTAGCTTGTTGCTTTTTACAACCAAAATAAAATAAAGTCTCAGCAAAGTTTATACTAACTTTTCTAAAAACAGTGCAATCACTCTACTACATCCTAATCTTTCAATTCTAATTGGACACAAAGACATCAACAATCAAGCTTTATTTCTTGTTTCTAATTGAATGTAAACTGGTGAGCATGTGCTTTTATTAAATTTCACCCATCAATACTATCTGCCTTCACAGAATCACAAATCCAGCTCATTATAGCAGCCCACCTGAAGGGGTCTTAGCACCCATTCATAACTGCAAAGTCAATTACATTCAAGCATCAGCCATGCAGTTTTGCTTTCAACTTCATAAACCAACACTGAGAAGGTAATGCAAACCCTTGGCTTTTCTTTGCCTTAGTGAAGGTTCTACTCTAAGCCATGGTTCCCATGTAGATCTCCTAAGTCTGACTTCTCCAGTAATTTTTTCTGTTTCTCTGAATCTTTAAGTCACAGTTTTGAAAGCAAGGGCTAACCTGATTGAGGCTTCCAAACTTAATCTGCCTTGCTTGCTTTTAATTGCTTATTTCTGGTTGATCTTAAAACTAACACTAGCAAGTCACGTAGCCAAACAGTGCATAAGTAAACGCCCACTAGCTTCCTTATAGATAACATCTCCAACTGTGGGGTACTATAGTAAACAGTTGCTCTAAGTTGTTTCTCAGGAACTACGGGGCAGCTCTTGTCCATTTCAAACTGGTTGAAGCCACTGACCTTTAACTGGGCCTGGGTGGTTGCCCGAAGAGTGACCTTTTGAAGTCAGAAGACCAAAACCTCCACCCTTAAATCATGCTTAACACGCTGCCATTTTCTGCACATGTATCCTATGAAGACCCATGTAGCTCAATTACGCTTATGCAGAAACCTTGATTACCTCATCTTTCCTACCCACCAATCACCTTGCCCCACACTTTAGATCACCGCACACTTTAGATCACCGCACACTTTGGATCACCCCACTTTCTATCTCATAAATATCCCCAAGCTCTATTTTTGGGGGGGCAGATTTGAGCCTTTTTTCTCCTGTACAGCAGCCTTGTGAATAAGATATTTTATCTTTTGTAGAACCCATTGTTTCAGTTATTGCTTGTGCATGAGTGGAAGGAAACTGGCTTGGTAACGCACTCTCTTCTATTGTAGGAATTACTATTGCCTACCTCTCTTTTGAGCTACTACATAGTAGCATAGTCCCAACTTAATAGCTGCAGTTTAAACAATGCTTTTCTTCCAGTTGCCCCTTCTAAGAAGTGGAGTCGCTGGACTAGGGTGGGGAGGGCAGTTTTAGGTGGAGATGGAAAATGGTGGTCAACAAGAGAACGTTCTCTCTGCTATCTTTGAAATCTTTTCCATAATGACCCTTGTCACAGTCCATCCTTTTGTGGGATTTTTGCAGTGCTTCTATCTCATTTTAGGAGAAGGCTCTCTGAAGGCAGGGTCTGTTTTACATCTTTTTATGTCTCCCTCCTCTCCTGCCCTAAATTAATCAAATTGCCTTAGACATAGGGGCTAAACAAATGTGCACTAAATGCTTGGTTTCCAGCTGCCTCCTATCATTTCCTTGCTTGCTGTCCCAAGTTGGGATGTCATAGGAGACCAATCCCTGCTTGGCGAATGAATTGTGCTAGAGCACTATTTATTTCTCAGATGCAATTCACACAAGCTCTGGCTGAAAGGCACGGAAGTCCTTTGCTTATTATGAATCATTTTGGGGAATGTGCCTTGTGCCTGAAGGGACAGTGGAGTACTTGTCAATTCACAAGAAAGCCTCAGTTAACCAGGACCCAATGAGCCATAATCCTTAATTAGAATTGTTCGTTCCCCATTTAAGAAGAAAGAGGCAAAGAACACAAAACATGCTTACATGGAGGATCTAGCAAAATAAGAGGTAATAAAATTTAACAAAACCAAATTTGTAGATCACTGGTAGGAAACAGCTTAGGATCAGCTCCCTCTCCCAAATGATATACATCTTAATCTCTTGCTCTGAACATGATGATTACATCTGTGATTTTTATTAATACAGAAAACAATAGATGATCAAGTCATTTATGACTAAAATGTTTGAAACCCAGATAACATACTGAGGGCCTCCAGACTGATAAATTACAGTATTCTTCAGAGGAGCTCAAAGACCTTAGGAAAATCAAAACAATTAACATGATACTGGTTAGCAAATAAAAGCGTGATGTGAGGTGTGGTTGATAAAAGAGGCTGTTTACCTTAGACCAATGTTCTTTTCCCTGGACCAGAGATGAGGAACTTTTTCACAACTCTTGTGCCTTCTTGAGAAGATGGGAGAAGTAACTACACACTGCCTTCCCCTTTCTCTTCTCACTGACCCCTCTCCATGGAAAGAAGAGCAGCCAATGAGATGAGTCAGAGTCAGATGCTGGGACTTGACTATAAGCCACAGGTTTGATTACTAGAAAGGAGTCCTGATCCAGACCCCAAGAGAGGGTTCTTTGATCTTGTGCAAGAAAGAATTCAGGGTGAGTCCATAGAGTAAATTGAAAGCAAGTTTATTGGGAAAGTAATGGAATAAAGAATGTCTACTCCATAGGCAGAGGAGCAGCAGAGGCTGCTCAGCTGCTTATACTTATTGTTACTTCTTGATTATATGCTAAACAGGGGTGGATTATTCATGAGTTTTCCAGGAAAGGGGTGGCCAAGTCCCAGAACTGAGGGTCCCACTCCTTTTTAGTCCATATAGGATAACTTCCTGACATTGCCATGACATTTGTACTGTCATGGTGCTGGTGAGAGCGTCTTTTAGCATGCTAATGAATTATAATCAGTGGATAATGAGCAATGAAGACCACCAGGGGTCATTTTCATCCTTTCATCACCATCTTGGTTTTGGTGGGTTTTGGCTGGCTTCTTTACTGGAAACTGTTTTATCAGCAAGGTCTTTGTGACCTGTACCTTGTGCCAACCTCCTATTTCATCCTGTGACTTAGAATGCCTAACTTCCTGGGAATACAGTCCAATAAGGCTCAGCCTTATTTTAACCAGCCCGTATTCAGGATGGAGTCACTGGTTCAAACACCTCTAATAGTTTTACCCTGACTCTGCCTGGGCCCTGCTTGCCTCTTGGATTGGTCATTAGTGCAGTGGGTTCTCACCTGCTTCCTTCCCTCTTACTGGAGGTTCTCCTCCCTCAGAATATACCTTTAGCCTCCCCATTCATGATTAGTGAGTAAATGAGGTTTATGCAGTCCTGTGGGCTCAGCTGACTCTAGTTGTTAACAGAATTTGATATCCTACTTGAGTCCTCAAACCTTAGCCATTTCTTTCAGCACAGTTTACAAGAAATCCTACTTATTAGTCACTGTTTTTACAAGATTAATAAAGCTGAAATTTTTAGTCTTGTTTTGGCTAATGATTTTTGTGCCAATTCTTGCCATAGATTAAAATTTGGGGAGGACAGAATGGAGTAATTGTCACCTCTAATCATTAACCCTCAGATATAGTCAAATATGAATGAACCATTATTTAAGTTAACTTTATTTTTCTATACTAGGTTTCTAAAGAGTTGATTGACCTAAAAAAAGCTAAAGTATGGGATTTTAAAAAGAAAAATTTCAGAATTAATACATATTTGGTTTAACTTTTAATTTCTTAAAGGTGAGAATAAGAAGGGGGGTGTTAGTGGTTTGATGAAAAGGAAAAGGAAGAAAATTCTATATCCATCTTAAAAAGTGGGAGAGTTAATTTACTAGTGGGTTGTAAGAGGATCTCTGGATAGTACTGAAGGCCCACCTGAAGTGTGTGATCATATTTTTAAAGTGAAACCAGTAAAGAAGTTGATATAAAACTTACCAGTAATTACATGACTCTTTCCACCTTCTCCTTCTTGAAGATATAATAAGTCTTCTGAATTATACCTCTCTCCTACACGTGTGTGTGTGTGTGTGTGTGTGTGTGTGTGTAGTCACCATATACATGAGTAGCCCTAAACCAAATGTTACTTAGTTTGCCTGGCTTTGAGCTATAAAATATATTAAATGTGTTCTTCTGTGACTTAATTTTGTCCCATACTATATTTATTAGCTACATCCATATTGTTGCTTAGGGATGTGACTCATTTATTTCCACTCAGTGTATAGATTTTCATTGTTTTTGCTATTACAGAAATGCTGTATGGCCATTCCCTTGCAGATCTCTTGGTGTGTGTATGCAATTTCTCTGAGTTATTTACCTAAGAATGAAATTGCTGGCTCATTGAGTAGACACAAGTTTAAGATAATGCCAAGTTTTTTCCCAAATTGGTGGTAGAAATTTTTACTCTCTCCAGTAACGGTTTGTAGCAGTTGCTTAGATACAGGCACTAAACAGGTGGAAGGATAGGTTCAACCAGATTGAGGATTTCCCCAATGACTATGATAGAAGGGGCAAGGGAAATAAGATCTTATCAAGGGAGTGAATATATGTTAAGTTCCATGGAAATTATACTGGGTAGATTATGAAGTAAAGACCTGAGTGAAGGATGGACAAGAAAAGACTGGTATAGGGTCTATGATTAGAAGTCCTTTCACTGCAGAGCAGTAGGTGGGGAGATGTAGTTTCACCCTTGGGCACAGAACCAAATGGAAATCTTAAAATGGAAGCTTTAGACTTCAACCAAAGGGAGAATAGAGTATGTAGACAGAATTGAGAGGAGGCAGAAAAACTTCTTGGACCTATTAAATGCACATTTTTGCTTTTTAGTCAGAAAGTTCTGTACTACTTGAGGTATGAAAACAGTTAAATATCATGAGTTAAGCTTTTATATTCAGACATTCGAATGGCCTGAACAAGAGCAAAGGACTATCATTGTGAGTTTAAACCCACTAAGAATATTTATTTGTACTATGTGCATGAAGCAGGAACAACATCAACATGAAAACAACAAAAAAGGAAAACAAAGAGTGTTCAATTCGCTTGAAGAAACTCATTCAGCTCACAGGTTGAAAAATGAAAGTGCAAAATCAGGTCTATGAACTCTAAGACTGAGGGTCTTACAAGGTTATGTGTCTGGAATGGTGATTCTTAAGCATTTCTGCCATGAACTTCTTGAGAATTCAGAGGAAACTATGGTGTCTCTGCAGAGGACAAGCATAGATTTGTGAAACACTACAATTTGCATTCCATTTCAGGAAGTTCCACAGCCTCTGAAGCTCCATCTTTGGATTCCCTCCTGCACCCAGGGCAGAAACATTGCAGAGGAAGTTTGTGCAAGTTGTATACTGCAGGGAGGGTGCAGGCTGGAGAGCAAAGGGATGACAGAAGTCTTCTGGTCCTCCATCTGCCAAGCTAGGCACAGGTCAGCAACTGTATTCAAAGAAAGAGAAGGAAGTGCCATTTTCTAATTAATTTACCCAAAGAAGATATATATTTTTTATTTCTCAGGATGAGCTAGCAACAAGCCCAGATTAGACCTCATGTTATTGATGGTCCTAGTGGTTGATTTAATAATTTTGGGTAATGGCTTCATTTTCAACAAGTTTGTCATTAGGAATTTAGCATATACAGGCCTTCAACTGTCAGCTATATTGCCATCTGTCAGTCCTGTCTCCCTTGGTTATGTTTTCAAGTACCTGGAGGCCATGGGTGATTTCTGGACATTGCATCTTCCCAAGCACACAGTAGTGTCTTTATAGACTAAGATGCTCAAACAATATTTGATGCTTAATTTTGATTACTGATTACTAGATGAATTAAATCTAAAATAAAGTTTAAAAACAACTGATTGTTTGACAGAGTGTAGGGGTTTCGAGGTTTTATTTTTAATCTTAGCTTTTTTTTTTTTTTTTTTTTTTGAGAAGTTAATGCAGCCTTAGGCTGAAAAGAATGAAATTCACCCAGCTCTTGTGTTGCATTAGTGGTTTCTGCTGTCAAGGGTTGGAAAACAGTAACTTGGAAACTAGAGAGGGTTGTGACCAGCAGGTAGGGCAGATGGGATCATGTTATGGAAGAGAACCAGAGAGGTTTAATCCAGTTTCCACCAGATGCCGAAACACACTCTAAAAGAGGAATTTTCTCGAGATTGAGAGTGATGGAAACAGAATCGGAGACACTCAAGGAGATAAATGAGTGGGAGAGATTTATTGATGAAGCATGTGTAGAACTAAATGTGGAAGTTAAAACAGCAGAAAATGAGGTCCAGGAGAGGAAATTGAGGGAAGAGGCAACATGTATCAGGGGAGGAGGAGCTCATGGGGAACATGAAGTAAAAGCAGAGCTGTGAGAAGAATCACAGCAGGGAAGGACAGCAGAGCTGGGATGATCTGGCAAATCCACTCTTCAGGGCACTGGGGATGCAGCCTTGGTCTCTGACACCAGGAGTAAGTTGTGGGTCTCAGAAAATTGTCCCTGGGGGAAATATAAACTTACTTATGCTTTTATATAGTTCTATCAAGACAAATTTCCAAACCCCATAGGTGCCCAGTGGATGTCCAAATAATTGAATTACTGCAAGAATGGTCCATTTGCAGGTCATTTGAAAGTGGGCTTCAGGGTCCAGAGTTAACTTTGAGACTGAGTGTATGCTGATTCTCAGAAATTTGAAGCAAGTCTTAAATTATAACAACAATGTGTGAGAGAATAATGACAACAGAGCCCCAGGAGAGGAAATTGAGGGATATACTCAATACACTGTGCTCCTATGTCATTTTGTGATTTAGTTTTTATTCAAAGCCTTTTCATCTCCTTTGGCTCCATGGAACTGATACCCTAGGGAGAGCAGTGAGGCATGGCACCTACAGGAGTATAGAAGAAAATGTCGACCAGGCTTGGGGTCAGATGAGTACATGGCCCACTATGCTGTTAATTGCAGATTTTTGGTTTCAGTTATTAAGTGCTGAGTAAAAAATCACTCTGGAACTTCATGCTTATGAAACAAGGGCTCACTCATGTGGTTGCAATCAGATGGCAGCTACAATGATAGGAAGGTCCAAGATGACCTCGTTCACATTTCTGGGGCCTCAGCACTGGACTTTTATCCTCCTGGGTTCCTTACCATGCAGTGATATGGCTTAGCTTTCCTACAGGGTGGCAGCAGCATCCCAGAAAATAGAAGTTGCTGCTTCTTTAGCTTTTACTTTAGGTTCAAGGATACACGTGCATGTTGGTTATATAGATAAACTCATGTCACAGGGGTTTGTTGTACATATTATTTCATTATCCAGTTACTAAACCTCATATCCACTAGTTATTTTTTCCTGTTCTTCTCCCTCCTCCCACCTTCTAGCCTCAAGTAGGCCCCAGTGTATGTTGTCCCCCTCTGTGTGTCCATGTAGTCTCATCATTTAGCACCCACTTATAAGTGAGAACATGCAGTATTTGGTTTTCTGTTTCTGTATTCATTTGCTAAGGATAAAGGCCTCCAGCCCCATCCATGTTCCCGCAAAAGACATGGTCTCATTCTTTATTATGGTTCCATGGTATTCCGTGGTATATATGAACCATGTTTTCTTTATCTATTCTGTCATTCATGGTCATTTATATTGATTTCATATCTTTGCTATTATGAATAGTGCTGCAGTGAACACTTGTGTGCATGTGTCTTTATGGTAGAATGATTTATATTCCTCTTGGTATATACTCAATAATGGGATTGCTGGGTCACATGATGGTTCTGTTATAGCTCTCCGAGGAATCGCCGTACTGCTTCCCATAATGGTTGAACTAATTTACCTTCCCACCAACAATGTATAAGCATTCCCTTTTCTCTGCAACATCTCCAGCATCTGTTATTTTTTTTACTTTTTAATAATAGCCATTCTGACTGCTGTGAGATGGTATCTGTGGTTTTGATTTGCATTTCTGTAATGATCAGGGATGTTTAGCTTTTTTTCATATGCTTATTGGCCTCATGCATGTCTTCTTTTGAAAGTGTCTGTTCATGTTCTTTGCCCACATTTATTTATTTATTTATTTATTTACTTATTTATTTTTTGAGATGGAGTCTCACTCTGGAGTGCAGTGGCACAGTCTTGGCTCACTGCAAGCTCTACCTCCTGGGTTCACACCATTCTCCTGCCTCAGCGTAGCTAGGACTACAGGTGCCCGCCACCACACCTGGCTAATTTTTTGTTATTTTTAGTAGAGACGGGGTTTCACCGTGTTAGCCAGGATGGTCTTGATCTCCTCACCTCGTGATCCGCCTGCCTTGGCCTCCCAAAGTGCTGGGATTATAGGCATGAGCCACTGTGCCCGGCCCTTTGCCCACTTTTTAATGGAGTTGTTTGTTTTTCTCTTGTAAATGTGTTTAACTTCTCTATAGATGTTGAATATTAGACCTTTGTCAGATGCATAGTTTGCAAATATTTTCTCCCATTTTGTAGGTTACGTGTTTTCTCTGTTGCTAGTTTATTTTGCTGTGCAGAAGCTCTTAAATTTAATTAGATCCCACTTGTCAGTTTTTGCTTTTGTTGTGATCGCTTTTGACATCTTTGTCATAAAATATTTGTCCATTCCTATATCCAAAATGGTATGGCTAAGGTTGTCTTTCAGAGCTTTTATAGTTTGGGGTTTTACATTTAAGTCTTTAATCCACCTCATAGAAATAAAAATAACCATCAAAGACTACTACAAAAACCTCTGTACACACAGACTTGAAATCCTAGGAGAGATGGATAAATTCCTGGACACACACACCTTTCTAAGACTAAACTAGGAAGTTGATTCTCTAAACAGACCAATAATGAGCTCGGAAATTGAATTAGGAATAAATAGCATACCAAGCAACAAAAGCCAAGGACCAGATGGATTCACAGCCAAATTCTACCAGACATACAAAGAAGATGAACCATGTTTTCTTTATCCAATCTGTCATTAATGGTCATTTATGTTGATTTTGTATCTTTGCTATTATGAATAGTGCTGTGGTGAACATTTGTGTGCATGTGTCTTTATGGTAGAATGATTTATATTCCTCTTGGTATATACCCAGTAATGGGATTGCTGGGTCGCATGATGGTCCTGTTATAGCTATATATATATATAATATTTCCTACTGAAAATATTCTAAACAATTGAGGAGGAGGGACTCCTCCTTAACTCATTCTATGAGGCAAGCATCATCCTGAAACCAAAACCTGGCAGAGACACAGCAAAAAAGGAAAACTTCAGGACATTATCCTTGATGAACACTGATGTAAAAATCCTCAACAGAATACTTGCAAACTGATTCAAGCAGCACATCAAGAAGCTAATCTACCATGGTCAAGTAGGTTTCATCCCTGGGATGCAAGGTTGGTTCAACATATGCAAATCAATAAAGTGATTCATCACATAAACAGAACTAAAGACAGAAACCACATGATTATCCCGATAGATGCAGAAAAGGCTCTTGATAAAATTCAGCATCCCTTCATGTTAAAAAAATCCCAGTAAACTGGATATTAAAGGAACATTCCTCAAAATAATGAGAGCCATCATCAATGACAAACCCACAGCCAACTAATGGGCAAAAGCTGGAAGAATTTCCCTTGAAAACCAGCACAAAAAAGGATGTCCTCTGTCACCACTCTTATTCAACATAGTATTGGAAGTCCTGGCCAGGGCGATCAGACAAGAGAAAGAAATAAAAAGGCACCCAAATAGGAACAGAGGAAGTCAAGCTATCCTTGTTGCAGACAACATGATCCTGTATTTAGAAAACCAAATAGTCTCAGCCCCAAAGCTCCTTAAGCTGATAAACAACTTCAGTGAAGTCTCAGAGTAAAAAACAAATGTATAAAAACCACTAGCATTCCTATACACCAAGAGTAGCCAGGCGGCCAGGAGCAATCCCATTCACAATTGCCACAAAAAAAGAATAAAATACATAGGAATACAGCTACCCAGGGAGGTGAAAGATCTCTACAAGGAGAGTTACAAAACACTGCTCAAAGAAATCAAAGAAAACACAAACAAATGGAAAAACATTCCATTCTCATGGATAGGATAAATTAGTATCATTAAAATGGCCATACTGCTCCAAACAGTATACAGATTCTGTGCTATTCCTATTAAACTACCAATGACATTTGTCAAAGAACTAGAAAAAACTATTTTAAAATTCACATGGAACCAAAAAAAGAGCCTGAATAGCCAAGGCAATCCTCAGCAAAAAGAACAAAGCTGAAGGCATCACATTATCCGACTTCAAACTATAGTACATAGTAACCAAAACAGCATGGTACTGGTCCAAAAACAGGCACATAGACCAATGCAACAGAATAGAGAGCCCAGAAATAAGGCCACACATGTATGACCATCTAATCTCCAACAAAGCTGACAAAAACAAACAATGGGAAAAAGACTTCCTATTAAATAAATAGTGCTGGGATAACTGGCTAGCCACATACAGAAGATTGAAAATGGACCTCATCCTTACATGTATACAAAAATCAACTCAAGATGGAAGTTGGTGCTTCTTATGTGCCTGATTCCAGAGCTCACACAACCTCATTTCACCCCATCTGTTTGGACAAAGCAAGTCCAAAGGCCAGGCCAAGGCCAGGGCTGGGTAAATGGATTTCCTCCTTACTGGGAAGAGCTTCAAAACCCTGCAGCTATGATTTCCAATCTACCGCAATTGTCACTTCATGGCAACATCACTCTTCGGGGACACACTGTGACTCTACTATTTCCATTTAATAATCTCACAATCTTGAGATAACAAACACAAATACCTTTTAATCAAACCATTGGTATCTATTAATATGTGCATCTCCTTTTAGCCTCACTCTAGACCAACTGAAGGAGAATCTTGAGAGCTATAGCCCAGACTTTGGCATTTTTTAGCAAGGACCATAGCGGACTCAGATACCCATTGATGTTTTAGAACCATTATAATAATGTTTAGGTGTACCAAGGAGTGCCCAGAGAAAAATGACTTGCCTATTCTCCTCCTAATGTTTCTCATTTTGTAGAAAATCATGATAATAATCACCTCCTAGTGTTTTTATGACATACCTGTGAATAAATGCTGGAAAAATATAGGCAGCATGGAACAAATGAGACCTTTCATTGTTATTTTTACTATTGTTATTACCGTAGTTATTAACACCATGAGTATTAATAGAAGAAAAATGTGAACTCCACAAGGATAAGAAATGTTTGTGGTTTAAAACTATATTTAGAATAGTATTTGGCATAGAGTAGATGTTCAATGCCTATTTATTGCGAGCATAACACTAATAGAATCTATCAAGTGCTTATTATTTTTTAATAGAAAATGCTGTCTATGATAACCCTTTGGCAAATATTCTCTTCATCCATCTTTTATGCATGCTGTTTAATATGACTTGTGTAATTTATCATGCTTCTCATGTGTACAGGGCAAAACTGATGCATGATCCCTGCCCTCATTGAGTGTAAACCTCACAGAAGCAACAAGAAACATGCACGTAGAAAAGATGTGTTTGCTCCCTGTCAAATCATTGTTTTTAATGGAGAGTTCTGTATATGATCTGCGGAGCATTACAGCTTTGGATGATGACAAAGATTTTACAGAGAACATGGAACCTGTCCTGGCCTTGGAGAGATTCAGAAGAGACAGTGGGGAAGTCAAGAACAGCATGAGTGAAAGTGTAGCTGTGGTAATGAACAAGGGCTTTTCTGGGGGAAATGAGAGGGCTGTGTGGGATAGAGGCATAGGATAGGCAAATGTCGGATACAGGATTGGAGAAGTGGACTGAGCTCAGCATGTGGGAATTAGATGCCATGACCTTCACAAGGGCTTTTAAGGAAGAGAATGTTGTTATAAAATGTGTTTGGTTTTGCAAGACCAATTCAGGTGTGTATCCTGAAGGCAAGGGCCAGCCTGACTTTATCTGGGATCAGATTCCTGATTGCTCTGAGTAAACAGGGGCTGGCTTGAGGAAGATATCTGGACAGAAGACCATAAACAGATATCTCCTCCCTCATTCTCTGGTTCCCCTCTCCATCCACATACCCAGATCACAATTGCAGTTTTGCTGCAATCACATTTCTGCCAGGAAAACTTCCCCAGGTTTTAAATTCCACTTTGATCTACTTCTTGTTCCAGTTCCCAATTAAAGCTGCAGTTACAGAACTAGGTGTCCTGGCTCAGTGTGAAATACTATGAAATTTGTAGTAATTAATGATTAGTATGATAGCTATGAGTTATTAATGACATTAGAAAGAGCAAGATAATGTCATCATTACATCTTTATAACAGTGTGAGGAGGTATAAAAATAGCAATTGCCATAATGATAGCTTCTGTAATAGGGAGATAGAAGGTATTTTTGATAATAGATCAGTGAGAAAGAAAACCTGGGAAGTGTCTGAGAAGATGAATGAATGTAGAACGTTGCTAGTGATCTGGAAAAAAAGCATGAGCCTAGAAGGACCATGTAACTCAAATAACACATCCTCTGAAAATATCAGCACTAGTCAACAGAGCTGCTTGGACCTCAGTAGGCAAGGGATGGAGTGTTAGGGCTTCCCTCTTGACTAGCGGAGCGGGTAACCAACGTTGGTGCCAACAGCTCTTCAATACAAAAGAGATTTCATTGTGTTTAAACCCCTAATTGTGAAAACATGCAAACAAGTAAAAGAAAAAATACATAGAAATAATTATATTAAAATTATAAAACACATATTACAAACATTTTAAATCTTCACTGAAGGGCTTTAAAAACTACAAATAGTCATTTTATGCTCCTAGATGAGAAGATATGAGTGCTAATATCCATTTTCCCAAATTAAATAATACATTTGATACTTTCAAGCAGAATAACCCATTTTAATGGTAACCAACATTTTAAAATAAATTTGCCAAGTAAATTCTCAAGTACATATAGTACAGAAAATGTCTATTTAACGTATTTTCCAAAAAGTATAACATGAGGAGTAATGTTCCAGATATTAACACATATTAAAAATGTTAGTAATTAAAACAATTGATATTGTTGTAAGATAGATGAATGGAGGAAAATAACAAATAAATTTATTCATATTATTGTGGAAATGTGCCTAGTTAGAGCTGGTATTTTAAATCAGTATAGAAATAGTAGACTGAGAAAAAAAGTGTTTGGGATACTTGGAAATGTATTTGGAAAACAGTAAGTTTCCATATTTATGCATGTCTTATAAATAATAAGTCAAAGTATAAAAAATAATGTGATTACAGGAACATTTAAAATTTTTAGTGATATGGCAGAAAATTGTTTAACAATGAAAAAAAGAAGTCCACCTTAAATGAGATATAAAGACAGATGTTGAAAATCACTGAATAATTTGATGCATTAAAGAAAAAATAATACAATTTTTCAAGATTGATTTGGAAAGAAGAGAGCCAATAAGTTAGGTACAGTAACAAAAAGGAAATCCAAATAAAGAATAGATATATCAAGTGCCTGATATTACATTTAATGCAAAAATAAAAATTAAAAAATATGTGATAATTGGATATATAACATTTTAAGGCACAATAATGATTGAGAATTTGAGGAAATACATATTAATTTATCTTCGAAAATGAACTGTAAAAATGGTAAAATATTTTTGTAGAATTTAAATTAGTTTTTAAAATTGTCTCAGTAAAATTTAATTTTTTTTTCTGATGGGCATTTCTTTGAATTTTAACACAGAAATAGATTTATTCCATTCTGTTGTTGTGTGGTATGCCACTATATAGACAAACAGATTATTTAGCCTTTCTCCTATTAAAGGATGTCTCTATGATTTCCCCCTTTCATTCCTGGCATTGGTAATTTGTTTCTTCTCTACTTTTGCTTTCTTACTAGAGGTGCATTAATTCATTTGATCTCTTCAAGGAACCAGCTTTTGTTTTCGTTAATTTTCTTTATTGTTTTTCTGGTTTTTATGTAATTGTTTTCAGTTTCTAGTTGTTATTTTTTTCCTTCTGTTTGCTTTGGACTTATTTTTTCTTCCTTTTATAGTTTCTTTAGGTTGATTTTGCTCTTCTTTTTATAGTCTTTTGAGGTGTAAGCTTAGATTATTGATTCAAATAAACCGTCTTCTAACAGAAGTATTTGATGTTATGTAATTCCCCCAAGCCCTGCCTTAGCTGTATCATACTAATTTAGATATGTTATATTTTCATTTGTGTTCAAAAAGTTTTCTAGTTTCCCTGGAAGTATCCATAATTTATAACCATGTTGTCTAAGTTTCAATTATTTGGAGATGTTCATGTTGTTTTTCTGTCATTGACCTGTGATTTCTTTTCATTGTGGTCAGAAAATATGCTTTGTATGATTTGTTTATTAAAACATGTTAAAGTTTATGACCCAAAATATAATTTATCATGGGGAATGTTTCATGTATATTCTATTGTTGTTAGAGAACTATATAAATTTCAAATTGTTCTGGTTAGTTGATGGTATTATTCAATTTTTTTTTAATCCTTGTTGATGTGTTTTTTGTTTACTAGTTCTGTCTATGGCTGGGTGAGGAGTGTTGAAATCTTCAATTATTACGTTCATTTGTCTCTATTAATGTGCATTTATAAATGTAAGGCTTTTTTTTTTTTACAGACTCTCAATTCTATTCCATTCATCTGTGTCTCTCCTATCTTTATCCTAGTATTACATTATCATGAGTACCATAATTTAGTGTTAACTATTGAAATGGGAAAGTGTGAATCTTCCAACTTTGTTCTTTTTTCAAGGTTGATTTGGCTGTTTTGAATTTCATGCATCCTCATGCTAATGTTAGACCAGCTGGTTAATTTCTTTTCACTTTTCCTCAAAAGACAAGAAAAAGGCCAGTTGTCATTTTGCTAGCAGTTGCACTGAATCTATAGATCAATTTCGGAAATATTCTGGTCTTAAACGTATTGTGTCTTCTGACCCTACTATCCCAAGAATATGGGATATGCGTGCTGTGTTTATATTGATCTTTTGTTCCAAACTCTGTTTAATTTCCTTACTTGTAGAAATTTTTCTTATTGATTTGTTAGTGTTTCTACACAAACAATCATGCTGTTCATGAATGAAGTCTATTTTAATAGTTTTTCTAAACTTTATGCTGTTTATTTTCTTTAATTATTTATAGAACTACCAGTACAATATTACATGAAAATAAAGAGAGCTGGCCGGGCGCGGTGGCTCATGCCTGTAATCCCAGCACTTTGGGAGGTCGAGGCGGGCGGATCACGAGGTCAGGAGATCGAGACCATCCTGGCTAACACGGTGAAACCCCGTCTCTACTAAAAATACAAAAAAATTAGCCGGGCGCAGTGGCGGGCACCTGTAGTCCCAGCTACTCGGGAGGCTAAGGCCGGAGAATGGTGTGAACCCGGGAGGCGGAGCATTCAGTGAGCCGAGACTGCGCCACTGCACTCCAGCCTGGGCGACAGAGTGAGACTCTGTCTCAAAATAAATAAATAAATAAATAAATAAAATAAAGAGAGCTAATATACTTGACTTATTCGGATCTTAGGGAAAAACATTCAGGTTTTTATCGTTAATTTGTTGTTACCTATGGATGTTCCACTGATGTCTATGCATTAGATTAAGGAAGTTACTTTCTATTTATTATTTGCTAAAATATTTTATTAGGAATGGATGTTAAGTTTTATCATATGCTTTTCGGAATCTATTGGGAGGATCACAGATATTCTATCATTAAGGTAAATTATATTGATCAATTTTTGAATATTCACCCAATCTTGCTTACCTATGTTAAAATCCATTTTAAATGCTATATTTTTCTATGATGTTGGATTTTATTTGCTAATATTTTGTCAACTATTATCCTTCCTTTCTTTCTTCCTTCTTTTATCTTATTTTCTCTCTCTCTCTCCCCTCTCTGGAACAGGGTAATGTTGGTCTCAAAAAATGTGTTAAAAAATGTTCCTTCAACTTATATTTCTGAAAGAGATGAATAGGATTAGAATTATTTTATTCTTAAATATATGATAGAACTTACTAGTGGGGCAATTTGAGCCTAGAATTACCTGTGGGAAAGGTCGTTTTTTTTTCTTTTTCTTTTTTTTTTTTTTGTGTATGTGTGTGTGTTTGAAATTAATAATTTAACTTCTTCAATGGATAGAGAAATACTTCTACTTTTTATTTGTTTAGTTTTAGTGATTTTTATTTTTCAACTATTTTGGCCATTTAATCTAAATTTGTAAAATTATGAATATAAAATTGTTCATAATACTTATTTAGTATCTATAGAATCTGTAATGATAAACTCTTATTATTGACATTGATAATTTGCATCTTTTTTCTGATTATTCTTGATCAAATGACAAAGCTTTATAATTTTATTAACTTTTTAAAAACTCTAAATTTTATTGCTTGTTTTTGTTATGTTTTTAGTTGATAAGTCATTGATTTCTGTTTATTGTTTTTTTCCTTTAATTTGTCTTATATTTACATTGCTCTTTCTTTTTTTGCTTCCTAAGATGGAAGCTTAAATCATTTTTGGACTTTATTGCCTTTTGGCATAAGTATTTAAAATTACATATTTAATATCTACTTAAGGTGCATCTTACAAATATTTATTTCATTTACTTCATAACATATTCTAATTTTCTATATGGTTTCTTTGTTTGCTATGGTTTATGTATGAATGTTTTATTTGATGTCGTAATATCTTGATATTTATTTTATTTTTTTCTGATTTTTTTCTTAATTTCTAATTAAATTCCATTGTGTCAGAAAAAAATTCTCTGCATGATTTAAATATTTTAAATATATCAAGACTTGTTTTGTCACCCAACACACGTGGTACATATTATTAAATGTTAATGGGCACAGGAATATAATGTGTATTCTGCTGTTGGTTGGAATGCTCCATAAAGTTCAAATTTGCAAAGATTGTCACAGAGTTAAAGTCTTTGCTATCTTCAATGGATTTTCTGTTTATTCTATCAGTTATTAACAAAAAATATTGAAGCTTTATATATAATTGTTAAATTTTCTACTTTTGCTTTCAGTTTTGTTATTTTGAAGATCTGTTATTGTGTGTATACATGTTAAAATCGTGGTATCTTGTTGAACTGACACTTTTATCATTAAAAATATTCTTCTTTATTCCTGGTATTATTTCTTGTTTTGAAATCAACCTTGTCTCATATTAATATAGCCCAATGTGTCTTTATAATTAATGTGGGTTTCTTATAGAAAATGTATAGTACTGTCTTACATTTGTAGCCAAACTTACAACATTTTTCTTTTATTTGAAGAATTTAGATGGTTTCCTTTAAATGAAGTTACTAATTTGGTTGTGTTAAGTCTATCAATATATTGTTTATTTTATCTGTTTTTGTTCTTTTCCCCCCTTTTCCCACTTTCTTTCTAATGTTTTAAAGATTAAATTTTATGTACAAAATTAGGTTATTAAAAATATTGCATCACTTTCATTTTAGAGTAAGGCTGAGAAAATTATAACCCATGGACAAAAACTAGCCAACTGTTATATAAAGTTTACTAAAACACAGTAATGCACCTTTGTTTACGTACTGGGCATAGCTGTTTCATGCTACAACAATAGCACTGAATAGCTGCAACAGAAACTATATGGCTCACAAAGCCTAAAATATTTGCTGCCTGGCCTTTCACAGAATAAGTTTCCTGATCCTGCTCTGGAATAAATAATCTACACTTTTAAATTATTATTATTTAAACTATTTTACCATTTCAAATACAAGTTTTAACTACAACATACTTTTATTTCTCTTCTCCTTTGTGCTATTTTCATAAAAATTACTTACATATATAAGACTTAGAAATATTTCCACTACTTTTTCTTTAAATAGTCAAATATTTGTAAACATCAAGAAGACATAGAAATAAGGACCTTCATATGTGCTCATACTTTCCAGTTGGAATTATTTTATTTTTGCTTTAAAAACTTTTGTTATTCTTTTCAGGCAGGCCAGTTTTGTTTGCAATAATTTTTCTCATTTTTTTTTGTTTTTCTAAAAATGTTTTTAATTTGCCTTAATATGTGGGCAAATTATAGGTTGATAGGATCAGCACTTTGAACACATTATTCCATTGACTTCTGTCTTGCATAATTTTTTATGCAAAGTCTGTGATTATATTCTCTTTGTCTCTTTCTGTTTTCCCCCTTCTGGATGCTTTTAAAATTTTATCTTTGTTATTCATTTACAGAGATTTAATTATGATGTGTCTTGGTGTGATTTTGCTTTGTGTTTATCCTGCTTACATTTTAATGAGGTAACAGGTCTCTGAGTTTATAATTTTTATAAAATTAAAAAAAGTACCATTATTTCTTCAAATAATTTCTATGTTCCTTATTCCTTCTGGAACTTCAATTACTAATATATTAGACCTCCTAATATTGTCCCACAGTCAAAGATACTCTGTTCACATTTGTTTTTTAAATTTTTTTCTGTGTTATTTCATTTTGAATAATTTCTATCACTGTCTTTAAGTCCACTGACATTTCTTCTGTAGAAATGGTTTACTGTCCAGAAAATCCAGTGAGATTTTCATTTCAGATAGTGTATATGTTCCATTTTATTCTCTTCCCATTCATTTTTTTTAAATAGCTATTTTAAAGTTCTTCCCTACTAATTCCATCTCTCAAAAAATTATTTCTGAATCTTTCTGTTTACTAATTTGTTTTCTCCTGGTAATGTGATGTTTAGAATATTAAGTGTATGAAAATTGTTTCCCTTCTATAGAAAACTTTGCTCTTTATTCTGTTAGATAGTTAAATAATTGTTTAGTTCATTTTGATGTTTTTGAATCTTGCTTAGTTAGTCAAGGTCTAGAGTAGCCTTTAATCTGGGAGTGTTTAGCCGGCTATTGAGGTGTGACCCTCTTGGTGTTTCTGCTAAATGCCATAAGTAATGGTTAGCTTCTTTGGCTGAAAAATTTTTGGTAGGAACTGAAGCAATTCCTGGTATGCGTGATTTCCGGAATCTAGACGGCTTACCTGACCTATTGTTAACCATATCCCGCATGTGTTATTATTCAGCTCAAGGAAAAATATGCACATTTTAAAGTTGTTTTTCTCCATGGTTTCTTTCATTCTGGAGCTCTGCCCTGCAATTTCTGGCCACCTATGATTCCCTGAACTTTAATCTCTGTCTCCTCAACTCAATGAGACAGCAATGTTCTGCTTGGAAGCTTTCCTTCACTCCAGTATGGAATGTTCCCCTCCATAGAACAAAGCCAGGACAATGCTGGGCTCAACTCTTTGATTCCTTTCTCTAAGGGATTAGAGTTCTGCACTGCTAGTTTTTTAATGTCTGGAAAAGTGTTGTTTTATATATTTTTTTCCAGTTTTCTTGTTTAACATCAGAAATTAGATACAGTTCCTGCTACTCTATTATGGCCAAAAATGAAAAAAGTAAAGTCTTTTTAAAAGTAAATTGGAAGTATCTAAACAAAATTTCAATTTATATTTTATATATAGGGCCTCCCCTAAACATTGGCAGGGTCTGATATAAAAGCACAAATGGAGGAACATATATGTCAAAATATTTAAAAGTTATAAATCAAGCTAACATAATGTTACATGAAATATATTCTATCAACTTGACAAAAATAACTAAATAGAAATCTGGAAGGCCAGTTTGAAATTTGCAATTCCCAGACTCCTTGAAGTTCCATCCTAGTCATCCCTTTCCCCTGAGCACTTTAAGGAGCCTTTTACATAGGCATATGGAAGCTATGCCAGCAAGTCTGTGGTTGTGTACAAACCTAGTCTTTTCTTCCCCAGGGTGGTGGTGGAGTGTTGGGGAGGTGGTTATGAATGAAAGTGAGTTTTTCTGTTTTTGTTTTCATTGTATACTAGGCATGGTTTGAATATTTTATAAAAAAAACAGTGATTTCATTTAATGTTTGTAAAATTATATACACACACATATGCATATATATAAACCTTCAAACATGTAACTTTAATGAGAAAGTCTATGAAATCCATAACTGAAATTGCTTTTTTCCCCTTCAGTATAGGTGCATTTACCAAACTCAACGGTCCAAGCTAATGTAAATTATTTTGTATACATATGACAGGATGAGTGTGTGTGTGTGTGTGTGTATGTGTGTGTGACAGAGAGAGAGAGAGAAAGAAAGAGAGAGAGAATTCATATAATACAAATGGACCTTTGTGACGATTTTACCAAACCTTATTCATTGAAATACTGCTTGGCGGAAAAAAGTTACATTTGATGTAAACCACTCCCTGAACCAAAATAAATAAATGCAAATATATAAAACATCCATTCCTTGACTATAATAGATATTCAATAATATTAGACTTCCACTTCTTCCACCCTCTCAGTTTCTTAGAAATCATGCATATTAATGACACTTTCCTGAAAATATTTCTCAACTTTTTGTAGGCATTATAGACTCAAAAGTGCAACATTGCAGGCCAAATAGAGAATGGTGGATCATGACAAAGATAATGAAAGTTTGTAGCACATGATACCTCAAATGAAATCATATTTGTAAAACTTTCTTTTTTTCTGCTCTGAGCTAGTGTTATTTGGAAGGACAGATGGTATGAAACCAGACCACTATAGTCTGAGAATTTGGCCTGGGTAAAGAAAACCCCAAAGGGGAACATGGCTATAAGATAATCACTCATAAAAGATAGCTAAATTTCAATAATTTAGCTTCCACCAGAGGTCCATGGAAATAGGAGTGGGGTGAGAATGGAAGGAATGGATGTAGTCTCAGAATCCCCATTCCATTCTTCTTCTGGAGGGGCTGGCCCAATATTTTAACACACCCTAGATCTCCAGTTAAATTTCAGGATATTATCCAGGGTGTCAATAAGACAAGTTGATAAGGAACTCCCTGCAGATGTGTCTTTTCCTGGGCTGGCTTGAATAGGGACCTTTTCCAAAGTAAAGCGTGAGCAACTTTGTTTTTTGCAGTTGTGTATAGTTTGATGACTCTCAATCTCTGACCCTCCACTCTCTCAGTGCTGATCAATGTCTGTGCTCCTTGAAGGTCAGGGCTTCTGCAGAGTGCCTGGATTAAGGTCTTGATGTCAGAGCCTGTTATCTGCTGCAGAGCCCCTAATGCCATTAGCAGGAAAATGAAAGAAGCTTCCAAACAACCTTCAGATCGATGCTAACGTTATAACTTCTAACAGCTGCTGCTCAGCTTCTTTATTTGTTAAGACCTCCTCCTGTGTGAAACTTTCTTGACTCAAGTTTAATTCTGTCAATTTGACAAAGATGTTTTCAGCAGCTGTTTGCTATTCAGGCCTGGGCAAAGCCTTAGAAAATAGAAACATGTATGATGGAGTAGGTCATTCCCATCAAGGTAATAAACATTCCATTAGAAAGATAAAAATCGCAAAGCATTTAAAGGGCTGTATATGCCCATAATGATTTCAATAATGTAAATTTTCAAAGTGGTCAAAGGAAGGATATTTATGCTGGTAGTGTTGGAAGGAAGAATTTGAGGAAGTAGGGAGAGAGAAAGTGTCTTCTACATGGGAGTAGTAGCCTGTGGAACACAGGACTGCTATTTCTTAGGTGTATGACACAAGACAGAACACTCTCCAGTGCATTGTATTTCCAGCTCCTTCTCATCAAGTCTCACAAGAATGACAGAAACTTTCAAAGAGCAACTCTATTTCTACTTGAGGGTGCTTCAGATTCTTGCAGTGAAGGGAGAAAAGAGAAAATTGTAAAACTCTAATAACTGTTTTCTTTGTTTTAGGAAAAACAGGGCAATAGAAATGTGGCCCTCTTCCACCTGGCTTATGAAGTTCTGTAATGAAACTTTTCCCGCATTGATGTAAAAAAAAAAATCAATAGGTAGGAATTTAGCAATCTAGTAGCCCTTCTTCACACCGTCAGGGCTGACAGGTCTAGAATGGTGTCTGCCAAACCTTTTCTTGAGGGTCAGCCATTACTGATGCCTCCAAGGTTTAGGGACCCTAAAAACGCTTCATGGGAGAAATCAAAATACTTAGCTGGACAATTAGAATTCTCAAAAATCTAGGCCATTCTCTTATTTTTATAGTCTCATCTTTTCTCCCTGTTCTATTTACATATTGCATTATTGGCATTCTCATCGCCAAAATATTTTGTGCGTGACATGGGCTTTATTTGCTCACCATTCCCCTACCTTGAAGGCTCTTTCTCAACGTTTTCTCAATGTAAAGACTTACTTTATTAAGTCTCTGCTGGCAACTCCCATACACAGTAAACTCTAATTTTTCTGCAAGTCTGCATTCCTGACTTTTTGAATCATTTATTTGGTACTCATTTAACATCTTCTAGAATTTCTTATATTATGGCTTACCCCATATTTAATTTTCCATGTATGAATGTCCTTCCATGTGTGCTAATTTAGTTTCACATGTGAAAACATAAATTCTTGTGTATAGGACATGTATTTAGATCCTTTTCTAGAATCTAAGCACTTTTTTTTAATATGTCTCTTGGGATTCCATACCCACCTGATTTGTTTCCTACTCTTTGACTAAAGCATTTCCACCTCTATTTGCCTCAACTCCTTTTCTCCAATTAGTAGAGTTCTGCTCTTGGACCTCCACTATTCTCTATCTACACTAATTCCCCAAGTAATTTAAACCAATCTCATGTTTTGCTATCTCTTCACTATTGACTTTCAGCTGTATGTCTAAATACAGACCTTCTCTATGAACCCTATGAATCATACATCTGCAAAGAGAAATGTTTTGGCACTATTTTCTCCTTATTTGTACATATTCATTTTCTCTAATTGCCTTTTGATGAGTAAAGTTGCTTAACTTTAATGAAGTTAAATTTCTCAGACCTTTTAATTTTTTTCATTTTTGGTTTTGCTGTCCAGATCCTATCTAAGAAGTCTTTTCCTATCCCCCGGACACTAACATTATTCTATACCTCTTTGAAATCATTTATAGTTTTAGTTTTTATGTTTGGGTCTTTATTTTTGTGTGTTTTGACATGGAGATTGAGATTTATTTTTCTATTTCATATGTGTGCTGCAGGACAATTTGACTTACCTTTTCTTGCCATCAATTGCTTTGGAAACTTGGTTGAAAATCAGTTGATCTATGCATGTATATTTATGCCAATTCCATATCATCTTGAATATTTTATATTAACTCTTTATTTTAAGTGGTTTAAATTTTCTTTTTTTTCTTTATCAAAATTATTTTGGCTATTCTAGGCCCTTTGTCTTTTCACATGTAGTATAGAATTAACTTGTAAACCTCTATAACAAAGCCTGCTGTGATTATAATTGAGATTACTTTAAATTTATAGGTCAATCTTGGAAAAATTGGATATCTTAAAATTATAAATTCTTAAATCAGTCTTTCAATCTGTGAACCTGATAGATTTCTCTATCAATTTATATCTTCCTAATTACTCTCAATGTTTTGTACCTTGCAGTATAGCAGTTTTGAACAGTTAAAATTCTTCTAGGTTTTTTTAAAAATTTTTTGAACAGAGTTAAAGTTTTTACAGGTTTTTTAATGCTAATATAAATCACATTTTTATCTCATATCCCGAATACCGCTACTAGTAATAGAAATATAATTGATACTTGTACATTAATTATGTAACCTAAGCCCCTGAAACTCATGTATTCTTTCTAATATTTTTGTTTCTGCTTTAGAATTTTCTTTATAAAAATTATAAAATATGCAAGTAAAGGCAGTTTTTGTCTCTCTTTCCAAATTTTACAACTTTAATTCATCTTTCTTACCTTATTACATTGGCCAGGAACTCTAGTATAATGCTAAATAGAGGTGATGGAAATAAAAATTGCACCCTTGTTTTTGATCTTACAGGGGAAGAGTTTACCACTTCATGATTGAGCCTGTATGGTTTTGTAGTTTCACTTCAGTAATTTTAGAACGTTCCCCTCAAATTCCAGTTTGCTTAGAATTTTTTAAAAATATGAATGTGTGTTTAATTTCTCAAAAGTCATTTCCACAATATTAAATTGCTCATGTAAGTTCTCTTTATTGTGTTGAAATAAAAATACATTAATCAATTTTAAAATATGTTAAATAAAGTTTATAGGAGGTCATTCATTTGGAGTGACCTCCTGCACTGGGTCCAATAGATCAAACCAAAATGGAGTCACTCATGATGAAGTTCCATGCCACCACACCAGAAATAAGTTGTTTATTTGAACTTCTAAGCAATCAGGCGAGAGAGAGAGAGAGAGAAGGAGAGGGAGAGGGAGAAGGACAGAATAGCCAAATCTCTAAACAGGCCAGTTTTAGCCTGCATAATTAGTTAGTCTTCTCTACTTTAATCTTTCTTTTTTTTGTTTTGTTTTTGAGACAGAGTCTTGCTCTGTTGCCCAGGCTAGAGTGCAGTGGCACGATCTTGGCTCACTGCTAGCTCCACCTCCCGGGTTCACACAATTCTCCTGCCTCAGCCTCCCGAGTAGCTGGGACTACAGGCGCCCACCACCACACCCGGCTAATTTTTTCTATTTTTAGTAGAGACGGGGTTTCACTGTGTTAGCCAGGATTGTCTCGATCTCCTGACTTCGTGATCTGCCCGCCTCAGCCTCCCAAAGTGCTGGGATTACAGGCGTGAGCCACCGCGCCCAACCTCTGCTTTAATCTTTACATGAAAAGTAACTTTGAAATCATCAGTTTGCTTTCGTTCTCTGTTTCTTCTTTCCTCCACCATTTTTTGTCTATAAAGCCAGGTTCCTCTGCTTGGCATATAAAAAGACTCATTCTGTCTGAATGAGGTGTTGCCTAACTCTACAATAATAAATAAAAGCCAATTAAGATCTTAAACTAAATTTGTTGCAATTTTGTCTTTGGACAAATATTAAATCAATATTGCATTCCTGGAATCGACTTTGCCTGTTCAAGGTATATAATATATTGCTAAATTATGTCTGATGTTATTTTATTGAAAATTTTTTATGTCTATATTCTTAAGAGGTGTCTGTCTTTAATATAGGCACACCCAACACAGGAACTCTTAGAGACCTTCAAAGAGACTTAGACTCCTACACAATAATAGTGGGGAGATTTAAACACCTCACTGACAATATTAGAGAGATCATCAAGACAGAAAATTAACAAAGATATTCAAGACCTGAACTCAGCACTGGATCAAATGGACCTGATAGACATCTACAGAACTCTCCACCCCAAAACAACAGAATATGCATTCTTCTCATCACCACATGGCATAGTCTGTAAAATTCATCACATAATCAGTAGTAAAACATTCCTCAGCAAATGTAACAGAACTGAAATTATAACAAACAATCTCCTGGACTACAGTGCAATCAAATTAGAAATCAAGAGTTAAGAAATTTACTCATAACCAGCAGGGTGTGGTGACTCACGCCTGTAATCCCAGCACTTTGGGAGGCCGAGGTGGGTGGGTCACGATGTCAGGAGATCGAGACCATCTTGGCTAATACGGTGAAACCCCATCTCTATTAAAAATACAAACAATTAGCTGAGCATGGTGGTGGGTGCCTGTATTCCCAGCTACTTGGGAGGCTGAGGCAGGAGAATGGCCCGAAATTGGGAGGTGGAGCTTGCAGCGAGCCGAGGTCACCCCACTGCACTCCAGTCTGGGCAACAGAGAGAGACTCCATCAAAAAAAAAAAAAAAAAAAAAAGAAAGAAATTTACTCGTAACCATACAATTACATGGAAATTGAGCAACCTTCTCCTCAATGACTTTTCAGTAAATAATAAAGGCAGAAATCAAGAAGTTCTTTGAAACTAATGAGAACAAGGATACAACATACCAGTATCTCTGGGACACAGCTAAGGCAGTGTTAAGAGGGAAATTTGTAGCACTAAATGCCCACATCAAAAAGTTAGAAAGATCTCAATTTAATAACTAGTATCGCAAATAAAAGAATTAGAGAAACAAGAGCAAACCAATCCCAAAGCTAGCAGAAAACAAGAAATAACCAAAATCAGAGCTGAAATGAAGGAAATTAAGACACACAAAATAGATTAGAAAGATCAATTAATCCAGGAGCTGATTTTTTGAAAAAATTAATATACCATTATCTAGACTAATAAAATTGAAAAGAGAGAAGATTCAAATAAATGCAATCAGATACAATAAGGGGGATATTATCCCTGACCTCACAGAAATACAAATAACCATCAGAGATTATTATGAACACCTCTACGCACATAAACTGTAAAATATAGAAGAAATAGATAAATTCCTGGATACATGCACCCTCCCAAGACTGAACCAGGAAGAAATCAAGTCCCTGAACAGACTAATAATAAGCTCTGAAACTGAGTCAGTAATAAATAGCCTACTAATCAAAAAAAGCTCAAGACCAGAAAAATTCACAGCTGAATTCTACCAGATGTACAAAGAAGAGCTGCTATTCCTGCTGAAACTATTCCAAATAATTGAGGAGGAGGGACTCTTCCCTAACTCATTCTATCAGGCCAGCATCATTCTGATACCAAAACCTGGCAAAGACACAACAACAACAAAAAAGAAAACTTCAGGCCAATATCCTTGATGAACATGGATGGAAAAATCCTCAACAAGATACTAGCAAACCGAATCCAGCAGCACATCAAAAAGCTTATCTACCACGATCAAGTAGGCTTTATCCCTGGGATACAAGATTGGTTTAACATATGCAAATCAGTAAATCAGTAACATATGCAAATATGCACATTAACAGAACTCTTTAGTTCTGTTAGGCTTGACAAAAACCACATGATTATCTCAATAGATGCAGAAAAGGCTTTCAATGAAATTCAACACCCAACTTTTCATGATAAAAACTCTCAATAAACTAGGTATTGAAGAAACATACCTCAAAATAATAAGAGCCATTTATGACAAACCCACAGCCAACATCATACTGAATGGGCAAAAGCTGGAAGCATTTCTCTTGAAAACTGGCACAAGACAAGGATGTTCTCTCTCACCACTCCTATTCAACATCCTATTGTTAGTCCTGGCCAGGGCAATCAAGCAAGAAAAAGAAATAAAAGCCATCCAAATAGGAAGACAGGATGTCAAACTATCCCTGTTTGCAGATGACATAATCCTAAATCTAGAAAACCCCATAGTCTCAGCCTAAAAACTCCTTCAGCTGATAAACAACTTCAGCAAAGTGTCAGGATACAAAATCAATGTGCAAAAATCACTAGCATTCTTATGCACCAACAATGGTCAAGCTGACAGCCAAATCAGGAATGCAGTTACATTCACAATTGCCACACACACACACACACACACAGACACACACACACGCAAAATACCGAGGAATACAGCTAACCAGGGAGATGAATGATTTCTATAAGGAGCAATACAAAACATTGTCTTTAATATTCTAATTTTTTGTAATGTCTTTCTCAGATATTGGAATCACAATTATGTTGCCTTTATAAAATGGGATGGAATGTTTTTATTCCTACTCTACTTTTTAAAAGAAATTTCTCTTAAATACATGTTTGGTAGAATTCTCAAGTAAAATGATGGGACCTGGGTGTGTGTGTGTGTGTGTGTGTGTGTGTGTGTGTGTGTGCATGCGCACATGCATGCATGTATGTGTGTAATATTTGTTAAATTCACTGTTTTGATAAATATAGAAAATTCAAAAATTTTATTTGGTAAGTTATCCTTTCAGAATATTCTTATTTTATCCAAATTATCATGTTTACTGGCATATCACTCATATATTTTATTAACTTTTTGATATTTCTAGCACTTGTTGTAATCACTGATGTTAATAATTTGTTTTCTTTTTTCTTTTTTTAATTTTAATTTTTAATTTTTATTATTTATTTATTTATTATTTTTTATTATACTTTAAGTTTTAGGGTACTTGTTCACAACGTGCAGGTTTGTTACATATGTATACATGTGCCATGTTGGTGTGCTGCACCCATTAACTCGTCATTCACATTAGGTATATTGCCTAATGCTATCCCTCCCCGCTCCTCCCACCCCACAATAGGTCCTGGTGTGTGATGTTCCACTTCCTGTGTCCAAGTGTTCTCATTGTTCAATTCCCACCTATGAGTAAGAACATGTGGCATTTGGTTTTTTGTCCTTGCGATAGTTTGCTGAGAATGATGGTTTCCAGCTTCATCCATGTCCCTGCAAAGGACATGAACTCATCCTTTTTTATGGCTGCATAGTATTCCATGGTGTATATGTGCCACATTTTCTTTTTTTCTTAGTCTGTCTTGCTAGTTTTTATTTTATTAATCCTTTACAATAACTAGGTTTTTGTCTTTTAAATTGTCTGTATTTTGTCTGTTTTCTTTTTTTAGACTCCTGCTTTTATCTTATTATTTTCTTTCTTTTCCTTTGAGATTAAATAGCTTTTCATATACTCTCTTAGTTTAAGTTTGAGATTGAGATAATTAATTTTGTCTTTGCTTTTGTAAGACCTGTGTTAGCTGCGTCCTGTGGATTCTGATATCTGCATTTTTACTACTGTTCATTTCAAAAATAATTTTCTGATTTTCCTTTTGATTTCTTTTCCATCTTTCTACCTACTCTTCATAGGTTATTTAGAAATGTGTTTTTTACACATGAAGAAATGCTCATCATCACTGGCCATCAGAGAAATGCAAATCAAAACCACAGTGAGATACCATCTCACACCAGTTAGAATGGCCATCATTAAAAAATCAGGAAATAACAGGTGCTGGAGAGGATGTGGAGAAATAGGAACACTTTTACACTGTTGGTGGGACTGTAAACTAGTTCAACCGATTCCTCAGGGATCTAGAACTAGAAATACCATTTGACCCAGCCATCCCATTATTGGGTATATACCCAAAGGAGTATAAATCATGCTGCTATAAAGACACATGCACACGTATGTTTATTGCGGCACTATTCACAATAGCAAAGACTTGGAACCAACCCAAATGTCCAACAACGATAGACTGGATTAAGAAAATGTGGCACATATACACCATGGAATACTATGCAGCCATAAAAAATGATGAGTTCGTGTCCTTTGTAGGGACATGGATGAAACAAACTATCGCAAGGACAAAAAACCAAACACCGCATGTTCTCACTCATAGGTGGGAATTGAACAATGAGAACTCATGGACACAGGAAGGGGAACATCACATTCCGGGGACTGTTGTGGTGTGGGGTGGGGGGGGGCGGGGACAGCATTAGGAGATATACCTAATGCTAAATGACGAGTTAATGGGTGCAGGAAATCAACATGGCACATGGATACATATGTAACAAACCTGCACATTGTGCACATGTACCCTAAAACCTAAAGTATAATAAATAAATAAATAAATAAAAAAGAAATGTGTTTTTTAATTAATAAATATTTGTAGCTTTCTGTGTATATTTCCATTAATTTTAAAATTATTTTTACTGTGTTCAAAGAATATACTTTGTAATATTTAAGGCTTTTGGTACTTCCTGGCACTTTCTCTTTTTTGTTGCTTAATATGTTATTTGTTTATTTTTTTCTGATTCTTGAAAAGAATGTACCTTCTTTTTTTGTCTGGCTTAGTGTTTTTTAAATATTTATTAAATTAAGATCATTGATACTATTGTGTTGGTCCTATATGCCATCATTAATATTTTATCTAATACTTAGAGACAGATACTAAAATTTTCAGCTGTGATTGTAGATTTTTTTATGTCTCTTTTTAATCTTTAGTTTCCATTTAATTCCTCTATTGGACTTGTATACCAGTAAGACTTGTATACCATTTTGCCTTAATTTTAAATAATTTCTCTTGGGATTACACTATCATGATGCCACTCTTGAGCTCCCTTCTTTCATACTTCACTCAGTACGTTCTCTTGACTCTTCATCAAATTTTGTTCACTGTACTTTGAAAATACATCCAGAATTTGACTTCTTCAAATTATCTCCACTGGAGCCATCTTGGTTTATTTTTCTTTTTACTTGAGTTACTGTAAAAGCCTTGACGATTATTTTTTCTGCATTTTTGCTCCGTTTTAGTGTATTCCAAACAACAGCCAAGTGATCTTACTGAACTGTAAGTGGGATCACCTCACTTCCTTGTTTCTCACTCTCAGCATAAAAGCTGAGGTATTGCCAGGCAGCGCCAAGCCTGTGTGATCTGCTCCGTCAGCATCCAGCTACCCTTTCGTTCTGATCTTCATTACTTCCTCCTTCCACACTTGAATCTGAATTTAAAAAATCTTCTCCTTTTCTTTAACATAACAATCAGACCTCTACTTCAAGGCCTGTTGTTTGCTATCCCCTCTGCCTGGGACATCCCAGCTCCATGATTCCTGTAGCTACCTTTCTTACTTTCTTCAGATTTTCACTAAAATGCCATATTCTCAGGAAGTTTTCATCTGCCAACCTTAACTAAAATGTTCACTCCTCTTAGTCATTCCCTGTCCCTATTTCTGGCTTTAGTTTCCTACTCAGAATTTATAGCTATTTAACATGTTATTGCTATTTAGTTTACTTATGTATTTATTGTGGACTCCATTGCCTTCCCCCACCCTCATTAGATCATAAACTTTTTTTAGGACAGTGATTTTTTTATTGATTTCATTTACTGTTCTGTTTTCTCCCTAATGCCTAAACTAATGCCTGACATTCTGTTAATGACAAACCTTGAGGTGCCAGATAGTCTTCTAGGGTCAGGGTATATACTTTTTTGTATTTTTTAGTGGTTCTGATTTAATAATCTTTGATAAATGGTGAATTAATCTTACCTGAAGTATCTGTAAATGAAGGTGATTTTGCTTCCTCCCTGGGTACCTTGTTTCCAGAGTCCTAACTGTTCTAATAGTTACAAGGATTTTCCTAATAATTAACCTAAATTCTCCCTCTGTTGAAACAGAAGCACCATTAGCTCCTACTCTGTCCTTGTTGACTAATGAGAATATTTGGTCTCTGTCCTTTTTATGGACTCACTCTTCTGTATTTGTGGATGTCTGTGGTGCTTCTCCTCAGCGATTGGTCAAGGAAGTGTGTCAGCAGGATGGCCACATGGGGACCAGCTGGTCCCAGAACAGGCATACGCAGCTCATCTCCCCACAACAGGAACCAGGAGCAAATGAAAGTTATTTTAAATAGACAGTGAGTTTATGTGGGGAAGGGGACCATGTCAGGGATTGGATTTGGATCTTGTATTGACAAATTGGCTTTTAAAGAAACTTAAAATTTGAAAGCAGCAACTGAGCTCATTTGGAGCTTTGTTTTTGTTGACAATTAAGATGATAGCAAGGCCTTCTCTGGATGTCCTGCCTCCTTTCTTCAGAAAGATATATATTTTTAATTATCGAAATATCACATTTTTAATGAAGAGACAGAAAGGTATTTTCTAAGTGTCAAACTATGAATCCTTTTGTAAATTTTCACACTGTTCCCAGGCTCTGGGCCCTAAATGCATTTTCTAAAGTATCCTGTGCTTACAAAATTATGTAGAATATTCTCCATGTTGAGTTAACCATTTTTCACCTCCTAAAATTTATTACTATTTACTTTTTAGATCTATATAAGGATATCATTTCTGAATGCAGTTGCTTCCTCATCCTTTTTCTTTAAATTACACCCCGATGTTCACCGTGAAGTTGCCTATTTATTTATAAGTATAGTCAAAGATAATACAAGCAAAATAATTTCATTTATTTACTTTATTTTTTCTGCAATTTCATTTAAATGGTTAAATCAACAATTAAATGTTGAATCAACAACAGAAAGAGAGGATAGCGTGATGAATAGAAAGAACCCTGACTCACAGTTGGAAGACATGAGTTGAAATTCTACCTCTTTCATTTAAGAGCAGTGTGGCCCTTGGGAAAACTCCTTACTGAGCTCTGGTTACCTCATGATTAAATGAGGTTTTAGGCCAGATTAACTCTAAGGTTCTTTTTAGTCCCTCAGTTTTATGATTCTATGAAGAAGGACAATTCCAAAAATCTTATTACCATGTTTAAGTTTATTATCCATACATATAATGTTAATTAACAAGATTAGTGGAGAGCTGTTGTGGAGTAGAGTTCACAATAGCGTGAACAAGAAAGTATCCCTCTGAAAAACTATGGACAAAAAGCTAATTTACACTAATTCTTTTTTCCTTCCACGGAGACAACTAGATACTTTTTATTTTCTAAAATTAATAGTACCAATTGGCTAGTATTAATGAGATATGTATTGAAGAACTTTTGACATTTCTTTGGTGCTCTATGTTGCACTATTTGGTATTAAACAGTCAGTGAACAAGCAGCTGGTGTTTTATCTCAGGTCAAGATTTCAAGCCCTGTCAAATGTGTGATGGGGGAAACTTCAGAGTTACAGCTGCTTATCATTCATGACTTGTCACCCAAGATTAACACCATTGACTAAGACTAAGCTAGTGACATACTGTAAAAACTTACATTGGCACTCACTGTAAATCAGAAGTCACAGCTGGTCCACCTGCCTGAGTCCCGTTTTCTGTTGCTTCAACACTTATCTACATCATATTAGAGAAGGTCAAGCTGCCAGCCATGCCATCTCACTGTATAGCAAACTGCCACCTCAACTGTCATCTCAGTGCATGACACAGGTGAGAAAGTTTGGAAACAGACATAGAGATAGGTGAAAGTCTTGATACTTCACAAGGTAAAAGTCAATCTTATAGCAACTAAGATCGGGGAAGAGTCTTTGGAAAGAGCAGGTCTGGGTAAGGAAGATGAGAAATTTAGTTTTGGACATTTTGAGTATAAGGTGCCTAGAAGGCAACTGGAAATGCCTAGAAGGCAATTAAATATTTAAGACTGGAGTTCAGGGGAGAAGTCCATAACATAATATCTCATAAGTTCTAACTTAACCAAGTTTTGAAGTCATAGCTAAAAATCCTCAATTCCTCTTTGCAGGAAGTTTGCTAACTCCCTACCCCAACTACTTTCCTTATTAGGTTGTAGCATTCCTGGGATATAATACACATATACCCAGCTCCAAGAGGCTCCCCAGATATCTAGGGGATCCAGGGACAGCCCTTTCTCGAGTGGGCCCAGAGAATTACTGAAAGTGCTCAATACTCTGGAAGTCAGTGAAACCCAACTAACCCCACCATACTTATCATACGTAAGCCTCCTTCGACAGTTCCAGCTTTCTGTTCCTTTGTTCCTAGATGCTATACCTTGTGTGGCCCTGGATGGCAGCCTTCTTTTCATTTGGAAATTACCAAGAATTCTGCCTTTCATCTATTCAAGTGTTTCCGAGTTGTGTGCCCATCACTGAAAGAATCTGTAAATCTTCTAAAACAAGGTAAAAACTGGATATATAAATATGAGAATTTCTGGCACCGAACATGATATTTGGTACATTATAAGAAATAATTTAGAAAAGCTAGCAGCTTCACTTTAGCATTGCAATGTTGCTTTGATTCAGCCCTGAATAGCTGGATGGTTGATATCACTTGAATCTTCTACTTAAGAGGCATATCCTGGCCTTGTGATATGCACACCAGTTTGGGGACTTCAAGGTGACTATTGACATCATTGCTATTTCACCCCTGATGATTCTGCTGCCACAGGGGAAAGCGTGATGGGAAAATCATAGGATTTGCTAACATGACTGATAAGGATCAGAAGATCAAGCTGTAGATCTCTGTGTATTTAAAGGAATACCAGCCAGGCTCAAGTGAAGGAAATCAATTGCAAAACATGTAGTAGATGGACCGATAACCACAGGTAGAGCCCCTTGGTAAAATGTTAACTGCCACACACACACACTCACACACACACATTAAATGAAGGATCTGGTGCCTTTAAATTCAGAATTATGAAAAGAGAAGTCTTGGAAGTAGTAAATTTCCAGTACTGTATCCCACTAAAAGACCTAGACAAGGAGGAATTCCTCTTTTCTAACCCCCATCCACATCTAGCACACAAAATCTAATCTTCACTTCCATACACAACATACTCATACCAGCCTCAGGTTTGTCTTTTACTTTCTCTCCAGTCGTAGAGACACAAGATTCCTTGCAACAGTTAGTCCTCTTCAGGCCAGTGAGCTGTTGACAACATAGGCTCCAGAGGAATTGCAGTCAGATGGTCTACATGTCTTGTTTGTCATACCCAGAAATGTTGGATATATTAATGCTTCTATTTAGACTAATGTGTGGCCCTGCTATTAGCTAATTTACCCACGGGCCTTTGGTCCACTTGTAATTTTTTCTATGCTATGCATGGAGTAATTAGTTCTATCAGTTAATTGATGGATGTGCCATACCACTGCAAACCCTTCTCTCTCTTTTATGTTTATTCCTATCTTGCCAATAATTTGAAACAAAACAACCACACTTTTTTCCTTCACAGGACTTAGTTGTCCATATTAGGCTGATTTTACCTTTCTCAACTTTGACCTTTAAGTGCAGAGAAATATTTTCCTAACTTTATGCAAGAAGAGGCCATAAGGAAAGGGGAACCTGACTGTAGTCCTTGTCCATAAGGCATTCATATAGGTTGGAAGCTAAGAAGAAATAAAATGGATTATTAGAGGATGGGTGACTTCAAAGGACTCCTAGACAAATAGTCCAAATAGTAATTGGACAATATCATCTTCCAATTTTTGGAACTGATCTTGGCTTTTAAGAAGTGCGTGTTTCTAGCCTTTGGCCACTGTATCATAAAAGATGATTGTGTGCCATAATTTCATTTGGATAACAAACCTCAGAAGAATCTTACATCACAAAATAGCTTCCTTGGCACAGAGTCTTCCCAATACACTCTTTTCTATCTCTGGGTCTCCCAAGATGAGAAGCTCATGCAGAATGCCATTTTCATTCTTGCCTATGGCCATCTGGGGCCTCCCATGTTTTCTTCCATTTCCCTGCCTTTTCTTCACTTTGCCCTTTTATCTTTGTCTTTCTTGCCTTTGTTCTTTTTCTCTGAGGACCCCTCTGCCTGACTCTGATTTCTTTTGACTTTGAGTTTAATTTTCACTTTACAAGACTCATTTCTATCCTAATAATTCACATATGAAGATTGGAGCAATGGAAAAAAAATCCCATCAAGACTTGCTAATAAAGAGGCTGTTTATTCATTTCCCCACAATGTTTCCACTTGCTTTAGAAAGTTGCATCTATTAGCAGGGCAGTCCTGTGACTCAGGAGAGAGATGTTTAAGGGAGAAAAATTAGCCATTACTCATTGGCAACATGCCTGCCCACATGCATTGGGATATGATTGTGACAAGGGAATTAGAGACACCCATTCACATTTCAAATGCTGCTCTTCTAAGTCCACAGCATTTGGACAAGAAAACTCACAACACTTTCAATTCTGTCTCTACAAATCTGTTATAATTTTCTAAATATCTCCTTGATATTGGGATTTGAGAGATGCCACAATAAGTGTCTATAACTCCCATTCTGTACTTAATCGTGGATTGGCAGGACTTTTTGGGATAGGGCAGACATTTTAATTTTTCAATTAGATGTAAGCGATCTGAACAGATTTGCCTGGAGGAGAAAAGACATGGCCCTAAATCTGTACTACGAAGCCAACACGTTACATTCAAATTCTTTCTATGAAAATTTTGCAAGAGTAGGGATAAGAATTTTTGAGAAAAATGTCTTGAAGAAAAAAAGAGGAAAATTGTTTGGTGAAACAGTCCTCAAATTCTATAAAATAAAGTCTTTCCATACTTTACAAATTTCCTAGCACAGGCCCTGAAAATCACAGTGTTCTTATATATTATAAAAGTGCAATGCACTTTATGGAAATGCAATCAGAAGTATGCTTATGGGCAATTATTCACATACACATTCATACACACACACTTTTTCTTATATACACAAGCACACTTTTTCAAATGTGTACACACATATACACAATCATGCTCACATAGGAAAATGCAGGTACTCAGATTTGGAATGAATTGCCAGAAGACTGGGCAGTGCTTATTAAACTTCCTTTGGCTTGGTTAGTGGCGGGACTGTATTTCATCATAAGCAGCTACTTATTTTGTAGGAAAATAAAATAATTATAAAACTCAAATTCTATATCTATTTCTTTGTGTTCTATATTCCATTTCTATTTTTTTAAGTTAACATAGAAAAATAATGATTCTTCGCATTTTTGAATGTTCCTAATCAATTTTTGAAAGATAACCATTATATTTCCCTGAACTCTTTTCTGTTTCTGTTTTGTCTAAAATATTTTGTCCTTCTAGCTTGAAATACTAATAACATATCTCAACAATGAGTAAAAGTCATATATAGATGAAGAACAGTATACTAGTGAGCTCAGATCTTATTGGTAGTGAGGAGAAATTTTCTGTTTTATGGCAAATACAATATTGTCTAAGAATTTCTTGGCATATGACCTTTCTTTCACATTCTTTTCTTCTGCTCTCAGTTTTATGTGGGTATTGGGATATTTAGTCAAGACCTTTGTCTCACTTTGTGCTAGACTTTACTTCACTGCTATTGCCTTTGGGGAAGTGAAACTATTCTGTAAGATACTGCAGTGTTGGATATGATATTATAATTGTCAAATAAATATATAATATATACATATTTTATAGCTATATTCATTAATTATGCTGTATATGTGTATATGTATACATACATATATACCTATATACATTGACTATATATGTATATATATTCACATAATTACCTATATGCACTATATATGTATATATGGCTATATATACATATACATATGTCTATATATACATGTATACTTACATGGAATATATAGACATATATGTATATATATTTATATATGCATATGTGTTGTAGTCACTGCATATACATACAAATAGTCCACGTGTGTATTACACGACTTTGATGAGATACACACATTGAGAACTTCCCAGTGTGGATGAATAGATTTTAGCTTCCAACATAATAATTTGACAATTATAATGTCATATTTGTCATTGTAGTATCATATGGAATAGTTTCTCTGTCCTAAATAAATAAATAAATACATGTAAATGTAAAACTTTTGTAAGAAATAAAGACTATTAATTTATTACCAAAATCACATCTGGTACAGTGGCTGCAATTGGAATCACTACCTGGTTAAGCTTACAATGATCCACTGCAATTCTCCAAGGTCCCTCTGTCTTCTGCACAGCCCAGATAGGCCAGTTGAATGGGGATGTGGTGGGAATCATTACTCCTGCATCCTTAAAGTCTTTGATGGTGGCACAGATCACTGCATTTCTTCCAGGAATGTGGTATTGCCTTTGGTTACTATTTTCCTGGGCAGAGACGATTCTAATTATTTCCATTTAATAATTCCCACCAGAATAGCCCTCCCTCCACAGTTCAGGAAACCAATGTGGGGATTCTGTTAACTGCTGAGTGTATCTATTTGCATTACACATTCCAGAACTGGGGAAATAACCACAGGATGGGGTTGAGGACCTATTGGGGCCACTGTCAGATAGACCTGAATTAAAACTCCATTAATCATCTGACCTCCATAAGCTCCTCCTCTGATGGGCCATAGTCATGCTTTGGATCTCCAGGAATTAATGTCAAAGCAGAGCCTGTGTCCAGTAGTCCCTGAAAAGTCCAGTCGTTTCCTATTCTGGAATGCATAGTTATCCTGGTAAAAGGTTATATGCTTCTTTGAAGAATGCTGGGACATGTGTTAACAGTATACAATTTTGGTAGTGTGGTACATACCTCCTTAAGGGGACAGGCCTCTCCTTCATTCATGGGGTTCTGGATCTGTAAACTGGCTCAATTCTGGAACTTGATTGATGGGCTGTAACTCTGTGTTTATGATTGAGGTTAGACTTTTATTTATTTGACTTAGGAATTTTGTCCTTATACAGATGGTGTAAAAATTTAGTAGACTTCCTATATGTTTTACTTCTAGGGAAACTGTGACCAACTAGCTAAAGCCATAAGTCTGCAAGAGTTAGACTGTTAGGATTGCTGTTTTGACTCTGCTGCCTGTTATAATAAGCAGGCCTATCTTGCCTTTAGCAGTTGAATGCCACCCATTGGCTTCTACCACACCATGATCCAGTAACTCCCATTGCATTTAGGTTTTTCAGTTCAGTGGCTACTGTTCCCAATTCCCACTGTAAGGTCTAGCCTTTAGGGAAGAGCAATCACAGATCTCTTATGATTGCCAGGCTCCTCTCTTAAATTTATTTCTTATAATTTTGGTGAAAGACATGTCTTCCTGACCTTCCCAGTGTGGGTGAATAGATTTTAACTTCCAATCTCCCTAAAAGCCTTGAATCCCTTTCTCTACATCAAAACAAGGCAAAGCATGCATTTCCAACTTACTCAATGTTGGTAACCTTTTCATCCAGCAAACCAACCAAACTTAGAGTACTTTCTAGCTCCAGAGCTACAAAATTAAATGCAAAATTTCTCAGTATTTACTGAGCCCATACCAATAAATTAAGCCTGATCCAACTTTACATTCCTTCAACCATTGGCCCACACTTTTAGCATCCATTCCTACACATGTACCCGTATTTCTGTTTGTATAAATTAGAAAACTCAAGTAGTTATTTTAGAGCGTAATATACTTCCTCATGGCTCACACTCTGTACCTCATCCTTAGGGTTTTTCTGGGACTTGAGTCTAGTTATAGGTCAAGAAGTAAAGAGGGGTGGTAAAGGTGGATCCTGATGAGAATAAGCATTTTATTGCTTCATAACTGTCTCAGGAAGTGGTGGTGGGGATTACAGTCTTCTCAAAAAATGTAGGGTTAATCCTCTGAAATGTAGGTGAAAAAGCAGGCATGATTGAGATGGGAGTGCTGCTGCCTTTGGGGGTAGAGAAGCCTCTTTCACTGGGGATTGAGAGACCTCTTTCACTGCAAAAGAAGACTCATCAGTATCTAGGAGCTCAAGGTCCCCAGCTTCATTAGGGTTGTTCCACACATCCTCATCCCAACTTATAGGGTCTCATTCTTTCCCAATTTATACACTCACTGTAACAGTGGATACCTTACAAAGCTGGAAGTTCAACTTGAGTTTTAATTCAACCAGTTGCAAAATGAGATTCTACACCTGATTTTCAGCAGTCTCGGCTCTGAGGCTATGGGAAATAAGGGTCTCCTTCATGGCACACATAGAAGTCTTCAGGACATTTATGTGACCCTTGCACTGAGAATTCAAATACCTGAGGTCATCCATTTCTTTTGCTACTTTGTCCAAGAACTTTAGGCATAATCCGTCACCATGTTATATTCTCTAATTTCCCCAAAATGTTTGAAAGTGTCATATACATAGTGTCCTTGATTAGGTGCATCCAATAGTGATATTTTGTTTATCTTTATTGCATATTCACATCAGTTCTCTCTTTCCTTCCGGAAATAAAATCATTCTATTTTTAAATCTAATTTTATTAGAGAGAAAATTTAAGAAACCCTAGAAACAATTCAGAAACTTATTCCTAAAATACTATTCCTCTAGAACCACTCCCATTATCAAATTTGGTATTAGTCAGGGTCTTTGGGGAGAAACAGAAGCAATAGGCTATGAAACACTTTTACAAATACATCCATAAACAATGCTTAATCAGTTTTCTGGGCATCCTATGGCCCAGTCAAGTTGACACACAAAATTAACTATCACATATACCAAATGATTGCACAAGAAAACTCTCAATTGCTAATGATAATGCAATATTACACATCCACTTTGTTAAACAGTTTGGTAGTTGATTGCAGACATATACTTATTGTGTTACCTAATGATCACATTCTTAGATATTTTTTGAAGTGAATTGAAAACTTATGTATGTTCGTACAAAAACCTGTATGTTAATGTGTACAGCAGCTTTATTCATAATTGCCAAAACTGGAAACAACCCAAATGTTTTTCAACAGATGAAGTTTTAAACAAATGTGTTAACATACATAAAATTAAATACTACTCAGCAATTAAATGGAACAACCTACTGATTTGTACAATATGAATGAATTTTAAATGTATTTCATTACATGGACTAAGACAAATGCAAAAGATCAGTACTTTATTATTTACTTATATGACATGCTGGAAAAAGGAAAAATATTATAGGGCCAGAAAATAGATCAGTGTTTGGTAAAAGGGAACTGACTAAAAAGGGACTGTATAAGACATTTTAAGGTGATGAAACATTTTTCCCCACAGTGGTGGAAATATCAAATTCCATAAAGGAGTAGATATCAAAGACTGAATTTTTTGAACATTGAAAAATAATTATCTGGTTTGTCCAGAGATTCTAAGATGAAATATAGTCTGTGACAAATTAATTCAACTGTATTACAAAATATATAGCATAACATCACTGAAGTTGGTAGGTGAGAACTGATCTAAGTAACTTTGAAAAATAATGATTTGACTAAATATTGTAAGACTAAAGAGAAAAAGAACTATACAGAAACAATGTCCTCTAATTGGTAACTTTCTTTCTTACAGGAGTATGGGGGAATGTATGGCTTAGCAATTCTTAAACTATTTTACATAGATGCTATAGCTGAACAAATAACTGAAGTGTAGATAACAAGAGCCACATTTGTCACTGTCAGAGATAAAAGCAACTGAGAAGGCTGAAATGAACTCTGCTCTGATGGATCAGAGTTGGAGATATCGTATGTGTATATACATATATATATATAAATATATAAATGTGTCTGTATATACACATGATATCTATGCATTATATGTGTGTTTATATACATATATATAAATGTGTCTGTATATACACACACACTATATATATATAATGCATAGATACATATAGAAATGAGCATAGATATGTGGTATGCATAGGTTAGTATATATACATTTATTTCCTAGAAGCAGTGACACAATAGCCCAAGCACACTTAGCACCCTGTTCTTGGCATCTAATACCATTCTTCAATAATGAGAACCATGGCTGCTTGGAGAAATGACTGATTCTAGGTCTGGAATAAGAAAAGTATAGATGTGTCTGGCTGGGTGTATCTTGTAATGAAAATAAGAAAGTACAGGCAAACACAAATATATATTGAGGCATAGCAAAACGGTATTCTAGAATCCAATAAACTGAAAGTGCTGCCAAGTGCCAAAGCAGAAACAAGTTGAGAAACAACAACAAAAATGATTGCATTGGATATAACTCAAAGTATAAAATAAATACCCACAATATGAATACACAAACACATACATGAGAATATATATATATATAAATATATATATGAGAACGAACAAATATATGTATATGAGAATGGACAAATCTTCCTTAAATAACCCCTTACAGGAATGAGGGAAATAGAAAAATATTATTTGAGTTCCAAAATAATAACTGTTGCAGGGAAAATACACTACTAAAGTTAGTGGGTGAAATTTTAAGGAAGTACAGTAGAAGTACAGCCTCAAAATATCACCCCAAACATATTGATTAATTATAGGGGTGATTTTAACATAAGTCCCAAAATTATTTGATATTCCTACATTAGGGATGTCGAGTTTAATTTCTCCATCCATTGTGTGTTGGCTGGATTTAGTGATTGACTTTTAATGAATAGTATCAGAAAATTAAAAAACAATGTAACTTTACAGTAGAGAATTTCACAGTGGCAAACGCCACCCTAATCAGGTGATCAAGTTTAACATCAGTAATGTCTTGTTAATATCATGTTCCCTCTGATATGATGTGATGGGGAGGGCATTTTACCTCTGGTATTCTTCCTTAGTAGTTAGCCATAACTTAAGAGAAACATACAAATTAAAAGTGAGAGATACTCTTTAAGTTCCAAGGTCATGAAAAATGGGAAAAAGGCTAAAAAACTGTCAAACCAGAGGAGTCTAAGGAGAAATAATAATTAAATGAAAAGTTTTATCCTGTTTTGAATTTTAAAACAGAAAAAAATTAATGTATGAACTGGTGAAATCTGAATAAAGTTTTGGTTTAGTTAATACAATTTTAGCAATGCTGATTTCTCAGATTTAATATTTAATAAATATATCATGCAAGATGAGTTAAATTTGTGGAAGCTGGGTGAAGGGTATATGGGATCTCACTGGACTATTTTTGCAAATCTTCTGTATTTCAAGGCAAAAATTATAAAAACAAATTTATGCTTTTCTCCTGTTTTTCCCTACTCTGAAACACTGTGTTAGTAAATAATTTTGGCCTGATATTTCTTTATAAGAAGATTTTTATATACTGCTTTATTTTACTCAGTGGGTTGTTTTTTGTTTTAAGTCATCTTGAAGCTCTAGTTTTTTTTAAAAAATTGTCCATTTTTAAGTTTATTGAAATAAACCTGTTCATAATATTCTCTTATTTATTGTTTAATGTTCACAATACTTTTCATTTCAACTGTTTAAAAGATAGGTTATTTATTTGAGCATATGTTCTTTCTTGTTCGGTCTCCTTAGAGGTGCCTGTTTTGTTAGTCTTTTAAAATACACACACGAGTATTTAGCTTTTCAGATAATCCTTGGTATATTGTTTTCCATTTAATTAATTTCTAAGTTTTTTAAAAATTTACTTTTTTTACTCTCTTTAGAAATATATATATTTTTAACATGGATGCTTATCTTATTAGTATTTTTTCTTTTGAAAATAAACATTTAAGGCTACACATTTCCACATTTGGCCCTTCTTACTCATGGGATCCACATCTATGGATTCAACCAACTGTGGATCAAAAATATTTGAAAAAAAAATGTCTATACTGAACATGTACAGGTTTTTTTTCTTGTGATTCCCTAAACAAGATAGCATAACAGTGATTTTTATAGCATTTATATTGTAGTAGGTGTTGTAAGTAATCTAGATATAATTTAAAGGATTTGGGAGGATATGCATAGATTATATGCAAATATTACACTTTTTATCTAAGGAATCTGAGCATCCACAGATTTTGGTATGAAGGGTCAGGGGTTGTCCTGGAACTAATCCTCCATGGATACTAAGGAATAACTACTAATTGGTATTAGTAATTGTATCTCATAATTTTAGGGTATGGGGATAGCTGATAAACATCTTACAGTCTTCATTATTATTCCGTTTGGATCCTTGACTTATTTTAAGTGTGTTTCTTAGTTTTCAAATATATGTGGTTTTTCCACTTAGTTTTCTTATTGATTTGTAAGTTAAGTGCATTGTGGCAATGAACGTGGTTTTTATTATATCAATAATTCCAAATTTGTTGAAACTTGCTTCACAGCCAAGTATGTGGTTAACGTGTGCTTCAGAAGTACATGTTTTCTGAGGTTACTGGGTGTGTGGTTCTACATATGCTCCTTAGATCAATCTTGCTAATGTGTTATTCAAATCCTCTCTATCCTTTTTGATTGATCTATTAATTACAGAAAGTGTTGCATTAAAATAGCCTACCACAGTTTTTAATATTTCTTCTATTAATATTTGAGTTTATGTTACTATCCTTATGGATGTTTAGAATATTTTTCTTCCTTTGTGAATTGATGATATATAAATTCTCTTACTTCTTTGCCTGTGCATCTATATCATCTGATATTATTGCCACACAGTTTTTTCTCCTTTAACTTTCTCCTTCTCTTTGCCCACAGGATATGTGAATGTCTGTTTTAAATCACATACGAATAGATCTTCATTTCATCTTAACTATAAAAGTCTATTTAAATTTATTTTAAATGCTAATTTGTTTATGTAAATATATTTTTACTATTTATCCCATAATTTCTATATTATTTCTTCTCACTGTTAGTGTTGTTTTTTAAAATACTGATTATTTAACTCCAAAAATTTTGAAGTTATATGCTAGAGTTATATTCTTTATATTTTTCGGGTCAAAAATTCTTATCACGGTGGAATAAAACTAGAAACCAATAACGCAGGGAAAACTGGAAAATTCATCAATATGTGGAAATTAAAGAACACAGTCTACAATCATCACTGAGTCAAAGAAGAAATTACAAGGGAAATTATAAAATACCTTGGGACAAATGACAATAAAAATACAGATACCAAAACTTATAGGACACCATAGAAAAAGTTCTGAGAAGGAAATATATAGCTGTGAACACCAACATTCCAAAAGAAGATCTCAGACTTCAAGCCATTCAGAACCAAGCAACAAAGAACAGGATTCCTGTGTGTTGGGAAATAAACATGGTGAACTTTATGATAATTCAGCTCATTGTTTGCAGAAAGCCTCGAGGACATAAAAAAAGCGTAGGAACGAAGGTAGAGTCTGCTGAACTCTGAGTAGAGTTGATACAACTGGGAGTCCAGGAAGGACAAGTGTTTATAAGGCATAATACCAGAAATGTGAGAGCTGTACACAGAGTTCCACAACTGCTGAAGGTCCCTCTCGAATCTTCAACTGAGTTGAGATCAGTATGTGCATATGAAGGAATTATCCAAGGCCAGAGAAAGAGCTACTACTATGGAAGTGTTAGAGATAGCAGTTCCTGGAGCTGATACCAAGCTGATGATAGTTCTTTTTCCTTCTAGCCATAGAGAAAAACCTCATTATTCACAGGGTGTGAAGTAGAGGTCTCAACAAAATTTTGCCTCAGTAGTGGGGCAAAATTAGTTCTAGAGATAATGCTGCTCTACTCTTGCCTAATAAAGCTTAAAAGCAAGAACTGAAATGATCAAACTGTTCTTAAGTAACTTAACTGCATCACAGAAAAAATTTTAAGAATGTTTATAGAAATTTTAAAATATCTCTGTATTACTAAAAATTTTATAATACACACAAAGTATTATAAAATTCACATCTGGAAAAAAATAATATTACCAGGCATGGATGAAGCTGGAAAATATGCATAAAGAGGAGAAACATCAATCCATACAAACAGGCCCAGAGGTGACAGAGATGATTGAATTTGTAGAAAGTTAATTTAGGCTTTTATAAATGTATCCCATATGTTCAAGAAGGTAGAACAAAGAGGAACAATTAATCCTATAAGCAGATATAAAAATCATCTAAAAATGACCCAAATCAAATTTCTGCAGAGGAAAAGAGTAACGTCTGAAACTCAAAATATAATGGATGGGATTAATAGCAGATTAGACACTGCAGAAGAAAAAAAGTAATGAAGTTAAAAATGTGGCAATAGAAACTTTCCAAAATTAAATAGAGGAAGTAAATATAAAAAAGAATCAAAAGCATCAGTGAGCTGTGGAAAAACTGTGAGTGGCATATTATAATTAAAATCTCCTAACAGAGGAAAGACAAATAGTGACTGAAAAAAATATTTGAATAAATAATGGCTGGAAATTTTCCAAACATATAAAAACTATATACCAATAGATTGAATAATATCAATGAACTCCAAGCACAAGAAAAATGAAGAAAACTAGAGAAAGGCATATTGTGGTCAAATGGCTTAGAACCAAAGATAAAGGTAAATATTTAAAAATATCCAGAGAAGACAGAAAAATTATGTACAGAGAAACAAACATAAGAATGATAGCAGACCTCTTGCCCAAAAGAGTGCAAGCCAGAAGAAGGCAAAGCATCACTGAAGAACTATAAAAAACAAACAAAAACAATGAAAGTCTAATTAGAATTCTACTACAACAAAAGTATCTTTTAAAAAGGATTGTGAAATACTGTTTTGAAACATACAATAGCTGTAAAAGTTTAAAACCAGCAAACATATACTACATTAATTACAAAATCAAGTTCTGCAGGCTAAGTAGGAAAATGATACCAGAAGGAAATATGGAAGGGCACTGGAAATAGTAACTGTGAGTATAAATACAATTACTTTTTTTCCTATTGTTTAAAACTCCTGAAAAAATAATTGACTGTTTAAAGCAAAATAATAATACATTGTGAGTTTGTAACTTATGTAAAAATAAAAGATGTAAGAGCACTTCAATAAATGCTTAGAAGGGAGAAATGGAAGTACACTATCAAAGATTTTGACACTGTATGTGAAGTTAATTCAAAAGTAAACTCTAATGAGTAATAATCGTAACATATAGACCCAAAAGCAACTATACAAACATCCCCAAATAGTTGTATCTAAGAAACAAACAAAGGAGATAAAATGGAATCATAAATAATACTCACGTAATTCAAAATGATACACAAGAGGAAATATTGGACAAAAAACCAGGTGAGACAAATATAAAACCAATAAGAAGATTTTAGATTTGAATCTAACTATATAACAATTAAATATAAATGATCTAAACACCTCATGAAAAAGCAAAGCTTATCTCTCAATAACTGAATAAATAACAGAGAGAAAATTAGTACTATTATGAATATTTGATTAACATTATCAACCACTTGGACATAATTGATATCTATAGAATAATCTATCTAACAGCAATATAATATATATCCATTTTAAGCACACACAGAATACTTATTAAAATAGGCAATATTCTGGGCACAAAAGAAGTTTTAATAAATTTAAAGATCTATTAAATTTAAAAGGCATAAATTACACAGATTATTTTCTGACCAAAGTGGAATTAAATTCAAAATTTATAAAATACATATCTGGAAAATGTACAAATATCTCCACAATATACAGCACTTTTAAAATTATAAAATATTTTAAACTGAAGGAAAGCATATCAAAATTATTAAATACAGCTAAAGCAGTATTTTGAGGAAGATGTAAATTGCCAAATGCTTTATTAGAAGAGTCTCAAATTAATGATCTCAGCTTCTAGCTGAAAAAATTGAAATAGAAAACAAAGAAAAGAATAATAAAAAAAGAAAGATCAGAGCTGAAATCAATGAAGTGGAAAACAAAAAAATATAGAAAATACAACCAAAAGTTGAGTCTTAGAAAAAAATTAATACAATGATATACTTTTAGTCACACTGATTATGAAAAAATAAAGATGCAAATTACTAAAATCAGAAATGAGAGAGGGAATATTATGAACAATTTTATGCCAGTATATTCTACAATTTAGAAGAAATGGACAAAGTTCTTGTAAAACACAAAGTACCAAACTTTGCTAAAGAAGAAATAGATAATACTCTTAGCCTATGTTGCCCATGTAGAAAACCCCAGGCCCAGATGGCTTCATTATTAATTGTTCCAAACTCTTAAGTAAACAATACTACAAATTCTACATAAATTCTTCCAAAAATTAAAGAGGAGAAAATAAATGCCAACAAGTTATTTAATACCATAGTACACTGATACTAAAACCAGCAATGACATGACAAGAAAACTATACACATAATTGCAAAAATGCTCACACACAGTTACAAAAATTTCCACATATTTTCAGTAAATTTAATCCAACAACTCCTAAAAAGCATAATACACTATGATAAAATGGCATTTATGCAAGACATTCACGGTGGGTTTAACATTTGAAAATTAATATATTTCACCACATTAGCAGGCTAAAAACAAAAACAGGATGATTTCAATAAATGCATAAGTAGAACTTAACAAGTTCAGTATCCATTCCTTATTATAAAGAAAATAGAACATCTAGAAATTATGAGTATGAAGGTACTTCCCCAACATGATATAGGGTAAGTATGAAAAACCAACAACTAGCTTTATACTTAATGGTGAAAGACTGATTGCTTTCCACCTAAGATCAGAAGGAAGGCAAGGATGTCCACTTCCGTCACTTTTATTTAATATAAAACTTGAGATTTTAGATAGTGCAACTGGTTAGAAGAAGAAATGAAAGGCATCCAAATTGAAAAAGAAGAAAATCTTCTTTATTTGAAGATGATATTATCTCCTATTTAGAAAATTCTATGGAATCTACAAAAGACTAGGAAGACTTGAGTTTCGGAAATTCGCACCATTGAAGACCAACCTACAAAATCCATTGTATTTCAATATACTAGAAATGCACAATCAACAATCAACAATTGAAGTAAAACATATTCTTTACAAAAGCATCAAATATAAAAGTACTTGATGAATTTGACAGAAAGTTTTCAGATCTTGTACACTGAAAACTGCAAAACGTTACAGAGAGAAATTTAAAAGAACACAAATACATGCAGTTCTACTCTTTTCTTGGCTTAGAGGACTCAACATTGATAAGATTGACATCAGTTTGTTTCCCAAACTGATCTAGCTATTTGATGAAATTCCAGTCAAAATCTTTTAGCTTAGATCTCCCACCCTTGGAATGGTGGCAGAGCAAGGTGAAATTTCCCTAACAAAAGCGGGGGAGCGCAGAAGTAAATACATAGAGCTACATGCAGGTGTGAGTTAGGACAGTGTTGTAAAGGCCCCTAGTACATAAGCAGGACTTATTCTGAAGGGGGAAATCTTATCAAGTGTGCTGAGGTATAAATATTGAAAAGCTTCCTAAAAGGTTAACCCCCTTGCTAGATGTCAAGATGTTCTTTTCAAGATTCAGCTTGAAGTAAATTGACTGTGAATGGTAAAAGAGGAGCTCAGCCTGACAGAAAAATCTTCAAGTGATTTTTTTTGTCTCTTTGAGGCTGCATATATATAAGTAGAAGCACTTATACCTCTCCATAAAGCCTTGCTTATGTTACACCCACTTCTGCCTTCAGCTGTGATTTACTCTGAATCCTGCCCCACTTGCTGTAAAATGCTTTGTCTGCCAGTAACACCTCAGTGAAATCTCCTTTAAGTAAAGCATTCTTACACCTACGCTGTTGCTCTGAAAGCTGCCATCTGGTCTAATTCAACTCTATTTTAAGCTCTTGAATCACATGACTTAAATACACATAAGTGTTGATTGTACATGATTGCCTTTATTGATTCCTGCTTGGACTAAACTTATTTCAGAGCCTCCATCCAACTTTAGCAAGAATTCTCTCTCTTTTTGTTTGTTTTTTGTTTTTTTTTTTTTTGGCTTATTCTCTTCCTCTTGGGCTTAATACTAAATAATTCCCTCTTCTTATGTAATACTCTGTCTACAAAGATATTGAGGAGTTTGAGTTGTGTGATAATTACCCCCAAAATTTGGTTTCTTCAGACTTCAATGTATCTGAATACATCTCTCATTGTCTTCCCCCTTTGAAATCAGACTCATCTCTTAACTACATGACAACTACATCATTACTATCTCTATCTCCATTTGAACTAATGACGTTGACTTTTTGAGATATCTGTCAGACATAGAGTCTGATTCCTTCCTCCATTCCTTTCCAGCATAGTTTGCCTTCCTATGCTATTCATAGCTGGATATTCATATGGCTAGACTTCTAACCAGACTCTAGGTTAGCACCAGTCTCATTGAATTAGAAACTTTTAGGTGAGCCCCAGGTACCTGTTTTATTAAGACTTTCCCAGTGATTCTGAACCTCAGCCAGTGAAACCCTATTCTTATCTTGTGTTTTTCAGCTTTGTATATTTGTTTCTTTTGTCAGCTCTGCCTTCAGAGAGAGAGATTCTTGAAGATAGAAATCTCCCTCATCCTTTTATTCTTCAGAACGCTTGCATATGAGAGATGCTCAATAAAGTTAGCAGCAGCAGATCAAAATAATTAAGAGCCACCATGCCTCAGCACAATTGCTGGTAATGTGCCCCTTTGAAATATCCTTTATTCCCTGCTCCCCTTTCTCCATCTATTGAATTGTTCATTAAAGGTCCACTTCAGATCCTTCACTGTAGTCATCTCTAATTCAAACCCTTCCTTCACCATTCCCTACAGTGCACATCATCTGTACCAAGCACTCCAGAACTCAGCTTAGAATTATTCTTCATAAGTCATTCAATTTTTTTCTAACTACCTGGAAGGTTTATAATGTTTCTTCAGTTTTCACAGAATTAGTCTGAGTATTCAGACAGTGCTTGATAAATATTTTCTGCTTGTTTTCTCAATGCATACAGCTGTGACTTGCATTTATTTCAATGTAAAGATCCTCTTACTGAATACCAGATATTTGCAAAGCATTGCTTCAGGTGTTGTGTTAGTGTGAGCACACTCTTTGAAATGTTTAGAAAGGATTCCAGTGCCAAAACCAGATGATGTATAAATTAGCCCCCAAAGGGTTTTATCATTAAGAAAATTGTAGCTACCACTGGGAGTTAATCTGCCTGTCTGCTGGATAGTCCTACATTGTCCAACATTTGCAAGTGAAGAGCACTTGTGGGAACAAATGCTATTGAGGTAGAGGGTAGGGAGACCAGGATACCATTTGACCAAGATAGTCAATTTCCATCTTTCCAATTCAAAAGGAGTCTCCTAATCAACCACTGATGATGGTGCTTGGAACAATCATCCATGCTTCCCAAAGAATTGGCTGTTATTTTGGAATGAATGGGATGCACAAAACTCTGAATACAGGGCCTATCTAAAACTTTTGGTAAGGTAACAGCATTAAGAAATATTGTGGGCCTGGCGTGATGGCTCACGCCTGTAATCCCAGCACTTTGAGAGGCTGAGGCAGGCCAATCACCTGAGGTCAGGAGTTCAAGATCAGCCTGGCCAACATGGTGATGCCCCATCTCTGCTAAAAATACAAAAATTAGCTGGGTGTGGTGGCATGCGCCTGTAATCCCAGCTACTCAGTAGGCTGAGGCAGGAGAATCGCTGGAACCCAGGAGGCAGAGGCTGCAGTGAGCCGAGATCATGCCACTGCTCTCCAGCCTGGGTGACAGAGCAAGACTCTGAAAGAAAGAAAGAGAGAAAGAGCGGGAGGGAGGGAGGGAGGAAGGAAGGAAGGAAGGAAGGAAGGAAGGAAGGAAGGAAGGAAGGAAGATTGTGGTGAGACTCAGGAGAACTGGACTTAGTCATGTTTCTGCTACTCACAGTGTGACATTGAGTATATCACTGAGTGGCTTTGGTCCTCAGTTGCCTTTTCTGAAATGAGAGGGGAAACCGTGAAGTACCTGACCAGGTATAGAGGACAGTGTTCTCGCCTTCCTTCTCCTCTTTTTCAGGTAAGATATCCAATTGCTCTGGTTCCAGCTGTGGTTATATGAGCTAGGGTAGAGCAAAGTACATCCTTTGTTGTTCCCAGGAACCATAGAAAAATAGTCTCCTTTTGTGTGTGCGTGTTGGGGGGTGTTTGGGTGTACGGGGCAGTAGTGAAATATAAGAGGTACTAGTGCCCATGTTCCACTTGGAGGAATTTGTGACAGAGAATGATAATGGCAAGCTAGGGTAAGCAGAGGCAAGAAACAGAAGACCTTCCCTTGGTTTTGTTACATAAGGCACAAATCCACTTCTTGGTTACAATATACATTTTTGTCATTTGAAACCAAAAGACTACTGATGGGTAAAAAACCACAAATATCTAAATATAGTACTGAAATACTGAATAATAATACCAAGTACTGGTGATTTGATCAGTTAATTAGTATGGATCTCAGTCTCCTAGGAAAATCAGAATCATGATATCTGAAAAATTTAGCATCTAGGGTCATTGTTAAGGTTGCAAGAGAACCATGAGATGGCTTTGGCCAATGTATACTTTCAAAGTTCAGCTGTCCTTATTAACTTACTAATGGAAAGAGAAATAATGAATAATGATTAGATGATAGATAGGGAAAATAGTGGTGGTGTTTTAGAATTTGAAAATGTGTCATTTGGTGGTATTTGAGGTTTTTCTCTCATCCCACATACTAGCTGTGTGTTCTTACTGTCACTTTTACATTTATCAGTCTCACATTCCTCTATTCTATAACAGGATAGTAGTACTTCAAGAGACAGAGGTAATGATCAATTGAGAAAATGTGTGTGTGTGTGTGTGTGTGTGAATTGTAAAATACTATGCATTTAGAAATAAGGGTGGAAGTATAAATACCACAGAGACAGACAGGAAACTAAATTTCATGTTAAAATTTAAATTACTTATATTGCAATATCTTTTCCAAGAATACTTTCTGATAGACAAATATTACACTTCCACCATAATCATATCCACAGGTATACAAGTGTGTGAGGATGTGTGTGTAGCATTGATGGTCAAAACTATTATAATCTCAGAGAAGGATCCCGCATCTCTGTAATTTGTTTGCAAGACCTGCTTCAAAATGTACACACATACAGAGGCATCTGTCATTTATTCTTAACATTTCAGTCATGCTTAATGGAAAACATTTCTATATTTAATTCCAACTTGCTTTTAAATTTAATATTATGGTTATGAGATGTATCTGTGGTGATGTCTGTAGCCACAAATCATTCTTTTTGAATGCTATATTATACTGTACTACACTAGAGCATTGTATGAAAATACCACAATTTTCTATTGATAAACTTTCACATTTTTCAAAGTTTCGCTATTATCAAAGTGCTGCTAAGAAATGTATTGGCCATGTGTTTTGAGGCGTACATCAATGAGTTTTTTAACAGTATATCTCCAGAAGTGAAATTGCAAACTTGTGGGATAAATCATCTTAAACTTACTAGATAATGCTGGTAATTTTTCAAATCTACACACCCAATAGCAATAGATATGGTGTCTCAAAACTCTTTGTAGTTTTAAGCTGAACATTTCAATGCAGATGCTCCTATGCTTACAAATGCTTGATATTTTCAAACTTAATTTTTTTTTGCCAGTAGGATAGATGAAATGGTATCTCATTACAATATTAATTTGTATTCAAATAATAACTGATAAGATTGGTTACCTTATATGTTTACTATTTTTCTTTTATATAGAGCTTATTTACCATTTTTGTTATATTTTTATGATTTGTAGGACTACTTTATATATTCTAGATCCTACACTTTTTTCAATTTATGTGTGTTATGATTTAATTCTTCCAACACTTGAGTTGCTTTTTTTTTCCATTGTCCTTAAGATACCACTTGATGAATGGAAGTTCTTATTGGTAATGTAATTGAATATGTTAATATTTTTTCTTTTAGTTAATAATTTTATGTCTTGCATGAGAAATCATTTCCTATTCTATGGTCTAAAAGACATTCTCTCATATTGTATTCTAATTTATTTCTAGTTTTAACTTTCATTATTAGGATTCTAATCTACAGAAAATTGGTTTTTGGATTTTGTGCTAGGAAATTTCATTTTTTTTAAAGAGATAACTAATATTCATAGGATTATTTATTGGTTATTTCCTTTTTTTCCACTATTTTGAATTTTCATCTATCTCAAATTTTTATTAAAATATTTGTTTCTGTATTATTGTCACACAGTCTTAAGGACCATATCTTTAAGCCTTGATATCTATAAAAGCATATTTTTCTATTTTCTGTTCTTCCAGTGTGATTTAGCTATTCTTGTTCTTTGCCTCCTATAGTAAATTTTAGAACTTGCATGTCAAGTTACATGCATGATACTATTGGGAATTTGGGATGCATCAACTTTGTAAGTCTATAGATCAATGTGGGTAAAATACTTGAAATATAATATTTCAATCCATGAATATATCTCTGTCATTTGTTGCATGTTTTAAGATACAAGGCTCTCTCTTTATGTTGTTCTCCTTCTCTTTGGTCTGAATGTATCGTTGCCAAATTGGCAGATTTTAGAAATCAGTTTTCTAGGTAAGAGTGATTACACTCCTAAACCAATTGCTGTGTTTTGGTATACATATATAAATCACATTCGTGTGAAGGATAACTTATTTGTGATGTCTTTCCATAAGATAAAAAAAATTATCTACGGTGTTCTTGTATACAGTTTATTAAAATTGTTTGTTATTTATTTAGCTATAATAAATGACATTTTAATTATGCTTTTTCTTTTTTTTTTTTTTTTTTTTGAGACGGAGTCTCCCTCTGTCCCCCAGGCTGGAGTGCAGTGGCGCGATCTCTACTCACTGCAAGCTCCACCTCCTGGGTTCATGCCATTCTCCTGCCTCAGCCTCCCGAATAGCTGGGACGACAGGCGCCCGCCACAACGCCTGGCTAATTTTTGTATTTTTTAGTAGAGACAGGGTTTCACAGTGTTAGCCAGGATGGTCTCGATCTCTTGACCTTGTGATCCGCCCGCCTCGGCCTCCCAAAGTGCTAGATTTACAGGTGTGAGCCACTGCGCCTGGCCTAATTATGCTTTTTCTATGTGCTAATTGCTGTCATATAGAAATACAACTAACTATAGTGTATTAATTTTGATTCTGGCAATGCGTTTAAACTTTCTTATGAATTCAATAATTTATTGTTGATTTTTTGACTTTTCTATGTATTCAATTATATCCTGTTCCTGTTTGAACAATTCTAGGTATATATTTGCTCCTTTACAAACCTCACACTTTTTTTTTTTTTTTGGCCTTCTGTGCTACTTAGTCCTTCTGCCATAATATTGAATAAAAATGGTGATAGCAGACATATTTGCTTTTACTTAATTTTAAAGGAAATGCCTTCATCAAATCTTCGTTTAGTATAAAGTATGTTTCACGTGTGTGTGTGTGTGGGGGGGTGCACATGACTTTGAATGATGTCTTCTGTATAGGCTCTTAGGTGACATAGTTTTCATCATAGTCAGGCCATATGAGATCTTTTTTTTCCATCCTATCTTGTGTGCTCACTTCATTGCTAACATTTCATTTGTTTAGCCAGAACACTGCATGACTTTTTTTCTTTTCCTCTCATCTCATATTTTTCTAAATTACCATACACTTTATATCAAGTGGAAAGAACTCAGTGAAAAGTGTAAATACTAAGGTCTAAGTGTGCAAAGCCATAGAGAAGTGATCATCATGTCAATGTGACAGGTCATAAAAATGTGCTACATAAAAGGCTGCCATCAGATAACCAGAGTAGACCTTTTGCCAAATGATGAGCATAATTTGCCCTCAAATGAAAAGTCAGAGTCTCAAATAAAATAAAACTAGTAACAAGTCAATCGTTAATTAAAGTTCCAGAAGCTTGATTTTAACAAGCAGCTAAATGCTTGTTAAACTCACTGGGGTTTGGACTATACAGGCCAAGTGATGTGGGGAGGTGGCACAGCATAATTCAGTCAGTAAATTAACATATCCTAGCATGGATTGTAGTGTTCTAGGACTGGCCATTAATAATTGGAAAATACCTTAAAGATCATGTGGTCCAACCTATCATCTAATCAAGAAACTTGCCATTGTAGCCATTACCCTCTTAAGGGTGTTTTTCGTCATTCACTTCTAACTTGATGGATGTAACCAAAGTTAGATACACCACCTTCTCGGAACTTAATTTTCAATTGCAAGACAACGCACCATGTTTGCTTCCAATACTTCAAGAAGTTAGCTTCCAATCTTATGTGAGAGGTATACAGAGAACAGTGAGTTCAAAACAGAATGAAGCAATAGAAAGTTTATGTAGAAAAAAGTAAAAATATCGATATAAGAGTTTGGATTGGTGGCTGAAGTCAAGAGGACAGCTACAGAGTGTGCATGGGGCAGGGGGAGTTTATTATTCTCAAATCAATGCCCAGTTTACTCATCCTGAGTAATTGTTCTGGTATGCATCAGGAAAGAACATTACACAGAGCTGGGGGAATCATATATCCAGGTAAGGTGACATGGGGATTGAACTCGAGCTAAAGACACCAGGTTATGAGAGATAGTCCCTATAAGAGAATATATAAAGAAGATGATTTCACAGACTTCTAAGCTTCAGTTTTTTCATCATTCACTTTCTTATAGGTATGTGTCAACAGTGGATAACCTGCGGGATGGTTTTCTTTATAGACTTCAGTCTTCATCAGCATGAAAAATGTTAACTTTTTCACTTTTGGCTCTTTCTGTGGTATACTCCATGGTAAATCAATATCCAATATGTTAAAGTCACATTTTCATCCTAGATAATTCTTTAAGTATGGTAATAATTTATGGGTCAAATTAAAGAGTGAGAAACTGCCAGATTGTTTCTAGAGTGGCTGTATCATTTTGTTAGAGGCATAGGGAGGTGAAGTTACAACTGTAAAGTGTCAGCAAGAGGAAATTCCATAGGGTGTTGACACTGGTCTGTATTCTATTTGTGGTGGTAGTTATAAGAATCTAATCATGTGTTAAAACTCACAGAACTATACGCAAAATGTGAATACCACTATTTGTAAATGTATAAAAATAAATAAAAGGTATACTAGTTTTTTTTTTCACATAAGATAGCCCACAACATGCTTGTGGAAGAAACACACAAGAATTTTTAAATATCTTAGGAATTTTTACTTAAAATTGAGCAAACACAATAAACAAGTTACTGCCTAAGAAGCCATCAGTTTTACTTTCCTGTTCTTTGTCTTTCATATAAATCTACTTTTACAGATATTATTTCAAATTCTCTATACCCCTTTTAATTCTAATCCTGCATTTCTAACTCACACTTGAAAAAATTGGCATTTCTGTTAGTTCTGAGAGAGACAGAATCATTCTACAATTGTAGGCAAGGCTTATTTAATCATTCAAAGATAGTGTGGCAGGTTTTTTTCATGGAACAGTTTTCACATCTGAGCCATATCAGAATTTGAATGAAGGCAATAGGTAAAGAAGAGGGTATGCGTTATAAAACTGTTTTTCATGCAAGTTGTCTGCCTAAGGCCCACGGAAGACGGTTCCTATGTACATTTACTTCATCTTTATTGCAGTGATCCTTGTTGTTACACTGTCACTGTACTGTAAAAACAGAATGCCACATCTACTTTGTTGCTTTAGTCATGATTCTAATGCAATGTGATAAAAACACATGCTGTGTCATATGTTATATGTAATGTATTCCTAATTGGACATTTGTAAGATGTTTAATAATGACTGAAGCTCCACTGTGTCTAATATATTATGGGATAAATGTGTCAAAAACCAGTGGCATACTCTAAAACTTTATTTTAAAAGAGGCAGATCGTACAGCTCTGATGTTGTTTGTGCCTTTTTTGGGCAGCAGTGGGATTCAAGCAGCAGATGATGAAAATCACACAATTGGGATATTTTCCACCTTTTGAAAAAGAGGTTGAATTAAGAAAAAATGTTAATCTGATCCTCTATTATTGTTGTAGCTCACTTTCTTCTGAAACTGACGTCAACGGGAGTTACATTGATGAACTAGGCCAGTGTCACCATTTGTTGGCCAGAAAGCAGGAAAAATATTTTCTTAAAAGATATAATCTGTGACTCCAAATTGCTGCCACATAAATAATGTCAAAGGAAGAGGCTGCCTGTTGGTATAGCTATCTTATGAGTTCCTGGGCTATCTAGATGTGCAGACTCCCTTATAAGGAAGCCAAGGGGGAAGCTCACTAAACCAAAAGCTGAAATGTGTCATTGTCAATGGCTTCGTTAAATTCTTCTTAAGAAGTAGAGGTATAAAATTAGCCGGGCAAGGTGGCGGGCGCCTGTAGTCCCAGCTACTTGGGAGGCTGAGGCAGGAGAATGGCGTGAACCCGGGAGGTGGAGCTTGCAGTGAGCCGAGATGGCGCCACTGCACTCCAGCCTGGGTGACAGAGCCAGACGCTGTCTCAAAAAAAAAAAAAAAAAAAAAAAAAAAAGAAGTAGAGGTATAATAAACATTTTAGGGACAAATCTGGAATAAAATAAAGATGGGATTAAATACACTTACGTGACTATATTTATCTTCTTTCTTAATTCTAGACAAATACATTTTTATCTTATTATTTGGAACAACTCTCAAAATCTAATTTCTTCATTCATCTTTCAAATATGTATGTAGCACTTCTAATGTTTTAAAGACTCTTGAAAAAGTCAGATTTTCTAGAACTTGGCCCTCAGGTGTGAGATATTTCTTTCATACATGTGTAGCTGTTTATTCTTTCATGTATTTATAAATTAATTTGAACATTATTTTTAGCTTATGATTACTGAGCCTCTTTTTAAGCTAGAACCTGACTTTTTTTTTTTTTTTTTTGAGACGCAGTCTCACTCTGTCGCCCAGACTGGAGTGCAGTGGCACAATCTAGGCTCACCGCAAGCTCCGCCTCCCGAGTTCACGCCATTCTCCTGCCTCAGCCTGAGTAGCTGGGACTACAGGCGCCCGCCACCACGCCCGGCTAATTTTTTGTACTTTTAGTAGGCACGGGGTTTCACCGTGTTAGCCAGGATGGTCTCGATCTCCTGACCTCGTGATCTACCCACCTCAACCTCCCAAAGTGAGCCACTGCGCTCGGCGATTTTTTTTTTAAATTAGGCTCTTCTCCTATGGGTTCTCATGGTCTAGCCCCAATATTGATTCATTTACGTTGATTCCTAACTGACTACTTGTTTTCTTTATTCTGGGATTTTTTTGATTATTACATTTTTCTTCCTGTCTGGTGACATATTTCTGCCACACTAACATTGTGAAAATTTTTTATTTTCCCATTTTCTTTCTACCCTTCCTGAGCTCAAAGCTCAGACACAGTCAAGACCATATCTTCGCTAAAACTTGACGAGACCTTCAGTTGAGTCAAGGAAATCTACTGGGTAAATCAGTGGGGCTCAGTTGCTTCAATGATATCTTCCTAGGAATTTAGATTTTTAATGGAAATTGTAGTTCTAATTGTCCTTTTTGATTTCTGCCTTCTCAACCATGAGTAGATTACAATTATTGAGTATGAGGGAAAGTTCTGAGAATAAATGCTGTCAAACTGTTCGCCTATAGTCCTTCCATCACACCTAAATGCAGGCTGGACATCACAAGTCTTCATTTAAAACTAACTAAAAAAGTTTTCAGACATAATAGAAAATATGTTACCTTATGAAATAAAAAGCTTCCTGAAAGTTTTACTCCAGCAAATTTTAATCAGCATTTTTAATTCTAATTTTTACATTATTTTAAGAAATTTTTACTTTTTATTTTTATTATAAGAATATTATGGTTATTCTTTCCTATATTCCCCAGAAATTAGCATTCTGAGAAGAAAGTTTTTACATGGTCTCATTTGCTTAAAATTAAATATATCAATACTCCTTTCCTAACACCTCTACATCCTTATGTAAAACATGTCCATTTATTATTTTAATAAAGGGACAACTGTTCTCCAGAGGTTGCCCCATCCAATACTTTACTCCGTATGCTATTTCAGATTCCCAAGTATAAGAAAGAAAAACAATGAATGTTTAGGGTTTAATTTTTAATAAAAAGTTCCCCAAACTCAATTAAATTCTTACTGAATCTTGAGTGAAAATGAAATATATTAAACCCCAAGAAGCAGCCGCAAATGTCTAATACATTGGATAACAAGGATTAGAACGCTGGTTTGGGATCATATGCCTTCGTTTGGTTATTAGACATTAAGAATGGGATTTTAGGCAGCTCTCTCCTAGATGCATTAGTCCTAGTAAAGTACTTACCAGATAATTCATTATAGTTTTTGTGTGTTGGGGAGGGTGGGGAAGGGAGGGGTTGTGATTTAGAAGAATGCAATTAAAACTGAACTTGATAATTAATTCTGAACTGGTGAGAACTGGTTCCAGAGATTATGACTATAATGCTGTGTAGTCATTGATATAAATATTCATGAGGTTTCATTGTTTTATGGTTTTCTCAAGCACACAGCTTATCTGAAGAAGTAAAATTAAAGTACCATTATTTAACATTACAATGCAAATAAGAATCAATGAAGAAAGAATTGTTAATTCACTAGAGAATGTAAATACATGTAGGTATGTGTACAGGGACTATATTATATATGTACAAATACAACATCTTAATGTATAAATTAGAATATTGGGGAAAGAAGAAAAACAGTGATATGGGTAAACAATTGTGAATCTTAATCTGGTCAACGCTAGGTGAGTGAAATTCATTGAAATCGACTTAACCTACCACCAAAAATCAATCAACATATAAAACTAATCATGGGCAGCAGAAGAGAGAATGAGAAAACGGTATTTCTTATTCTATTTCCATCTTTTACTGAGCCATAATGCCATCATATCTGACCTTGAAGCAGATTCATCTATAACGTGAAATTTTCAAATAATCTGATAGAATAAACAGGGTATGATGAATGGATGAATGTATGGATGCATGGATGGAAACTACAAAGAGAAAAGTAGCCAGAAAGCAGCAAGCTAGAAAAATTGAAATAGAAGGCAGAAGGGGAGTTGAGAAAAGGGAGTGTAATTTCAGACATTGTCTTTGATTTGATTTAATTTTATTTTAAAAAATCCATCATAATGGGATTCTTATAATTGCTATTTGTTTATATCCTCAAACTTGATGAAGAAAGAATCAGCACAAACAGTATACTCATTGAAAACTTTATACAAATTTAAGGAAGATTTAAGCCTTCTGTACTGGTATGCTCGGTTCATTTATTGTTAAGCACCACAAAGTCAAATTCAGTATTATGTGATTAAGCTGCATCTGTCTCTGTGCAAGCACTCACCATATTTCTTTAAGTTCAGCAGGTGTTTTGCAAAGAATCTAAAGGATTTTGCACAAAATTAGGGCCTATAATAAAGCAATGCTGATGAAGAGACAGCTTTTTATATCACTGATATATTATAGTTTCTTTCTAATAAATGTCATTGCTAGATATTTCAAAACCTGAAGCAGATTTGCTGACTGCACTGTTTTGAAGCATATTTGCTGTGCCTTATTGCTAAGATGTTCTTTTATAGACATACAGTTTAGAAATTTTATTTGACACTGTTGACTACTAAATTAGCAGCTTTTCAACTTTGTAAGACTTCTGTCACACAATTGAAATACATGATAGAATGCATCACTTTTGCATTAATCTTTTCTGGCACTGTTCTAAGGCAATTTTAGATATATTAATTGAGAGCACAATTTGAGAAACAAATATAAACAAGATCGTTATTTGTTGTTTTTTACCCTAGATTCCGCGCCTCCATACACACATACCCACAATGTATGAAGAATAAAACTATAAATATGTAGATCTTTTAATTTTTAATTACCTGAATTTGATGGTTTAAAATTAAAAATATTGTTTAATTAGAAAGCTTACTTGGGGAACCCATTTGGTTTCCAACTGTTAGAGTGCTGCTGCGTTCTCTGGGTTGACACATTGATGGTATTCAGTGTTAAATTTGAAGAAGTTTATTCATTTGGTTAGAGCTTAAGGTTAGTGAAGTGCACATACCATGGGGTCAAATCCTAAGCTCATCATCTAGACTTGATCTTTTCAGTAAGGACCAAAAAGGATCTGGCCTCAACTCCAACCACAGATGACAGTGTTAACACAGGGGTCTTTGACGCATAAATAGAATATAAGACCATAAACGTAGACACAGGCCTATTTCAGGCCAAGTTTCTTACAGAGCTCTAATCTGGGCCATAAGACACTAGCAGGAAAAGAGATTGATCCTCTGATTCCAGCCACAGCCCAAACTGCGATTCAGAGCATCAGTACAACTATCACAATCACAAGCAGTCATCTTTAAAATCCAATTCTGTGAAAGATCCTGGTGGTAATGAAGAGAGAGAAAGAGAAATATTAGCTACATTTGCCTACTCTGACGAGCTTTGTCAAAAAATTTACATGCATTCAAAAATATTTTCTATGTGCTAACTAGGAGCCCACTTTTATTTCAAGTGGGTAAGCTGAGGGGCTATTAAATGTACACAGAAAGAGATTCTGTTCTCAGAGGATATGTAAAGTCACATATGAAAAAAAAACACCACAAATATACGAGGTACTAAATGCTAACAGACAATCAGAACAGACAAAAATTCCAATTCCAGAGAATTAGGAATTCCAATAATCATGCATATAGTTTCTATACATGGAAAAGTGAGAATATAAGATGTATTGGGGCAGAAACAATATGAAAACCAAAGCAAGTGTCTTCTTTCTCTACTTAAAAGGTAGAAAGTTGCAAAGGAGAATGCTCCCATTATAAAAATTAGAAAATGCTGGTTAAACTACCAAATCATAAGACTTCAAAAGCCAACCAGAATGCCGAGTTTATGAGGCCATCAGGTAACCTGAAGTCTAAAGTGTGACTAGACCCTTCAACGAAAGATAGGATATGCAAACTGTTTCACCTATGGCAGTACAGAGGGAGAAGAGGCATCCTGATAGCTACACTATAAGCAGGTGAAAATTTACAGGCTAAATTTTTAAAAAGAATTACTAAAGGTCAAGTGCGGGCTAGCATGTCAGTATAAAATAGCTGGGTCATCTGACAAAAGGGAATTTTCACTGGCCAAAAAACTCATTACTATGGGTCTTTACTAGGTGTTCACAAGAAAGATGGTGGGTAGAATATGAGATTGAAGAAAGCTTCAGTCTAGGCGTGGTGGTTCACATCTGTAATTTCAGCACTCTGGGAGGCCAAGATGGGTGGATCAGTTGAGCTCAGGAGTTCAAGACCAGCTTGGCCAATATGGCAAAAACCCATCTCTACTAAAAATACAAAAAAATTAGCCAGGCGTGGTGGTGGGCACCTGTAATCCCAGCTACTTGGGAGGCTGGGGTAGGAGAATCGGTTGAACCTGGGAAGTGGAGGTTGCAGTGAGCCAAGATCAGGCCATTGCACTCCAGCCTGGGCAACAAGAGAGAAACTCCATCTCAAAAAAAAAAAAATGAAGAGGGGCTTCTGTTGTTGCTGCAGTAATGCAAGCAGAGATCATCAGCTATTCAACAGTATAGGGATGGGCAAACTATAAACTATACTCTGCAGTTTGCCAAATTTTTCTTTTCTGTGAAGCAGTAAACTAAAGCCTCTTAAAGATAGTTAGCAAAGACTACGGCCTGCACGGAACAGAGTGTGAAAAGCAACTCTCTATCTTTTGTAGAAGGGACAGAAAACTGTCTTGGTCTTAAATCTTTCTTCTAATACCAAATAGTGGTTTCTGTCTTTTGGGAGAGAGACAGGAAAATATCACTAAAGATTAATTGCAGATACAACACAGATATAGGTTGCTATAGGGAAGGAAGACTAGAACTTTAAAAAAGCTTCACCCTGAGCCTCTAGTGCATAGATTCTCCCAGTGATGGAGGCTGGACTGGAGAAAAACAGAGACCTCTTCTTCCATAAGCATGAGACTAGTGAAAAGTAGCAAGCAGTACCAGTCTACTGTTAGAAGAGGTGTAAATGAATGGAGAATGATTTTTTTTTTTTCCTGTAGCAGAGGTTTGTAAGGGTGGTTGAAAGATGATGATGAAACACTAGCTCTGAGAAAATAGCACCAGTATCCCAGTGCAAATGCTAAGCACTAGTCCTGCAGAAGAGAAATGTGAATCCGTTGTCCCATTGAAGTTAACCATAACAACCGCAATGCCCAAATCCCAATCAATACTTGACTAGATTTAGTCAACTGCCCATATTTACAGCCTGGTAGAAGGAGAAGCATCTCATTTATCTGAATAAATACTTTTTTTTAACCTCAGTCTCTACTGTTATTAACTACAAGACAAAGAGAAAAACTAGAAAAATACAACCTATCAATCCATTCAAGAGACAAAGCAGCCAATGGAACCAGACTCAGAAATGACACAGATATTGAAATTATCAGAGAGAGGTTTTAAAAATAGCTATAATTAAACTACTAATGACTCTTGTGGCAAAGGAAAAAAATTGGCAAGATGCATTAATGAACAGGAATTTTATTTAATTATATCCATCAGTCTAAACTCAATACTGTCTGAAACTCGGAAGTGCACAGCAGTATAAACAGGCAGAGCACCACGACAAGTCTGCTAATTTTGGCTCAAGAAAAAAGTTAACTCCTGATGTTCAGAGAAAGCATGACAAATTTCTGTTCTTTCCTCTCTCCATTTTTTTTTTACAACCCAGATGCCAAACAATCCCATGGGGGCAGTTGTAGAGGTCGCTATAGAAGACTACAATAGCTGAAACTTTGAGAGGGGAACATTTCTTTCCAATAGGCATATTGGAGGAATAAAATATATTAGACACATTGCCACTTCATTAGTACTTGAATTCTTGTCTTCTTTCTCAACATTACTGCTGTTATTTATTCTAGCAGCCTCAAACAGCCATTCCATGCATTATGTCTATATTTTATAGTTGTATTCAGTGAGAGAGAAAAAGTGAAGTTTTGTAACTCCCTCTGACCAAAGACTGGAATGCTAGAAAATATTTTAATTTTTTATAAATCAAATTACAACATATAAAAATGGGCAAAGTGCAGCTAAAATCATGCTTATCAGAAAATGTATACCATTAAATGTTTTTATCAGAATACAATAAAGGTCTCAAATGAATCTTTTAAGTTTCTACCTCAAGAAACAAGTAAATAACAAATTAAACCAAAAGTAAATACAAGGAGGCAAATAACAATAAGACCTAAAATTAATAAATACAAAATTGAAAGAAAATAAATGTGAGAAAAATAAATGAAACCAAAGTCTGGTTTTCTAAACAATCAGTGGAATTGATAAACTTATATACAAAATAGTAAGGAAAAAGAGAGAAGCCACAGATAAACAATATCAGTAGTGAGGGGTTGGTAATACAGATCTTGCACATTTAAAAGAAAATACTACCAACTTTAAGCCAATACATTTGATAATTTCTATAAAATAGATTCCTTAAAATAAACAAACCTTTAAATTTCAATCAAGAAAAAATAAACTTTATATTCCTGTATGTATTTTAAAAAGTGAATTCATAGTTAAGTATCTAACCACAAAGAAAGAAATCCAAGCCTATCTCACTTTATTAAAAAATTACACAAAACATTTAAGGAACAGATAAAACCAATTCTTCAAAAGTCCTTCCAGAAAATATAAAGGTGGGAACTTCTCAACTTATTTAATGAGGTATGAATTACCCTAATCCCAAAGGTATTACAAGAAAACTGAAACATAGTCTCAAAATCCTTAATATATTAGCAAATATAATCCAATTATATATCATAATTATATCATATCACAAATGTTTTATTAACATTAGAATGCAATGTTTTATCAAAATTTAGAGATTAATCCATTTTTCCATATCAATATAAAAAACAAAGAAAAAAGAAACACATGGTCATCTCAATAGAAGGAGAAAATAAAAATACATTTGTTGCATGTGACAGTCATTTATGATAAAATAGCATCAGCAAACTAGGAATTTTCTTAAGGTGTTTTAAAAAACTTGTAACTAGTATCATACTTAATGTATCAAACTTTCAGAAAAAAGGCTGAATACTTTCTTTTTCAGATAAGGAAAAAAGAACAAGAATGTCTGTTTGCATAACTCTTATTCAAATTGTGTAGGTCTTAGCAAATACAGTAAGTAAAAAAAAAGGGTATGCTGATTGGATATAAATAATCTTTATTTGCAGACAACATAATTATCTACATATATGATACCCAAGTGTCTACAGAAATAGCTACTTGATGTAATAAACAAGTTTAGCAAGATTACAAGAGTGTGTGTGTGTGTGTGTGTGTGTGTATGTCACCTCTCATAGACTGGAGATGAATATGAGAGATATAGCCACTGATTTGAACTCAGTGACCTCAGTGGATCTGAGGGAACCCTGGATGACAAAGACCAAGTGGAGTACCAGGTAGGCATAGTTAATATAAAAGTTCAGTGGTCATTAGAGGTTATCGAAGTGGCTTGATATTTTGGCAATGGTGAATTGATGAAGTACCGAAGACCAAAATAAATGGGCGCCAACACCTCTACATATGGTGACAAGTATCCTTAATCGAGTTCAAATAATAGAGAGTAATGGCCCTTTATCCAATTTTCAGATTTGAGTCAGTTCACAGATCCAGAGCTTACTGAATTAAAATGAGACAAAATTTCTTTGAGGAAAGATCCTACAATATGTTCAGGAACATTATATTTTAATCTTCTTCCTAACATTCCCTAAGATGACCTATAATAAATAGACACTGGGAAAAGGGAAACCCCTGGCCATGTGAGAGTCTGGAGGAGGCACTGGTTCTAAACTAAAAATTCCCAGAGACCCAACAAGCCACTGAGGTTCTTCTGTCAGAGGTGTTTGGGTGATGACTTAGATGCTGTCCTGAATTCATTCCACAAATTCTGTGGTTATCTCACCAGTTCTTGAGATGATCTTTCCTTAAAGACTAAGACAAAACAAACTTTACAAAACCTGTTTGGAACAAGTTCAAGTACCATGATATTCAGGAACATAAATTTTTTTCTGACATATATTCCATATATACATATATATGTTAATTCTCATTATGAAATATGGATAGAGATTGGAGAGAAAGCAGAATTTCCAAATTTGTTTTTGATATTGCCTTTTCTGGTAAAGAAAATTTTCTTCTGTCAAGGAAGGGTCGAATAAACTTAATGAGGTCTACAGAAGTGCTGAAGAAATTTTATAAAACATCTTGGTTCACTACATAAATTCGAGATTGGAGACAGAGATCAGTTACATTTTAGGGGTCCTGAATAAAGCTGAAAATGTGGTGCTCTGTATTTTTTGAAGGACTCAAGAATGAATGATGGAGTGGAAGACTGTAATGCCCAAATGACAGATTATTTTGCACAGGGAAAAGAGGATCATTTTTTTTCAACTACTTGTGAACATCACATCAAACTTCAGTGGGTTTACATAAAATAATATTAAAGAAATGGTTTGAAAGCACTAAGCATGAAAAAGAACGAGATCATGTCCTTTGCAGGGACATGGATGGAGCTGGAGGCCATTATCCTCAGCAAACAAAAGCAGGAACAGAAAACCAAATACCACATGTTCTCACTTACAAGTGAGAGCCGAACAATGTGAACACATAGACACGTAGAGAGGAGCGACATACACTAGGGCCTATCAGAAGGTGGAGGGTGGGAGGAGGGAGAAGAGCAAGAAAAATAACTAATGGGTACTAGGCTTAATACCTGAGTGGTGATTTGTTGTACAGAATAATCTGTGCAACAAATCCCCATGATGCAAGTTTACCTATGTAATAAACCTGCACCTGTACCCATGAACTTAAAATAAAAGTTAATAAAAGGAAAAAAAATATTACCAAAGGACCTAAGGTGTGTTAATCAAGGGGAAAAATGCGTACTTTTGCTCTGCTACTAGTCTGTTATATGTGGTAAATCAGGTAGTTATGACACATCTGTGTTTTAGTAAGGTATTCGGTATGGCTTCCATTGCAAGTAATGAGAAAAAAGGAATAGTAATATGGCTATATACTTGGAAGAGTAAAGGGTTATTAAGTCACAAATAAATGCTGGTAAATGGATTAATGAAAACATTGAAGAAAGTTTTTAGTGGTCTAACATAAGGCTTTATGCTGGGTAATTGGATTCATGGCTTGGACTGAAATACAAAATATTGCTATATGAAAACTTTAGATACTAGCTGCAAAATAATACGGGTTTTGTTATGTTTACTTTGACTACACAGCTTCACTGCCATGAAAGAGGCTACCAAAAGATGTGAGCTGGTTTGGAGAAACAATCATCCAAGTACAACACTGGGGAAATTGGTAATATTAATCTATTCATATTCTAAAATCATCAAGCAATTCTGATTACCCAAATCTGAGCTGTACATTCTAAAAGAGATTGAAGAAACTAAAGGAATTTCAGAGGGGAAAAATTGAGGTTAACAAACACACCATTTGAAGAATATCTGAGAAAATTAGGGATCTCTTTTACAAATAAATAGAAGATTCCATGGAGATAGAAGTGAATTTATATGTCTGTGTATTATAGTGAATTACAAATATATAAAGTCTGACATACACAAAGGAGATAAGACTTGAGCCATCACTTGTCCACATGAAAAATAGAAGCTAAGAGAGAAAGAGTCAGGGAGATAGAATAAAGCTCTACAGAAGGAAACATTTTATAGTTACAGATTTCCAAGGAGGGAGAGAGGAGTCCTCACTGAGTCATCTCACTAGAGGGGAGCAAAGTTAGGGTTTTCAAGCATTAGATGTGTGATTGGCAGGAATGACCTTTGGGGTTCCTGCCAAACCTGAAATTTGATGACTTTATGACTACAAAATTATCATAAAACTTCACCTCCACTTTTTATTCATTCTGCCCTCTGTTCCCCTTGTCACTGTTTCCTTTCTATTTTGTTTTCAGCAAGGCTTTTGAGAAATGTTTGGATTCATTTATTCCAGACATTCAAATTTGAGATTTGACCTCTTAGTCAATAGTTACCAGCCTGTAGTAGCACTAAATTATTTCATTTCTGATTTTATTTCATCTTGTATTTCCCAAGATCCACCCAAATAACTTTATTTTCATAGATCCACTACCTTTTCAAAAAACCCATGCATTTATTTTGTGTCTGAGGTGAACAAAACATTACAGGAATAGGAGAGACTTGGAGAAATAAAATCATGCCTTCTTCATCTCATCCAGATGCCTATGTCAAATTGTCCAGATGGTGGGCTTCTGATTATTTCCTGAACAGAATTCTGCATTTTCTCTAAATATCTCTCCTAAATATAACTTAGGATACTTTGTAAATTCATTTAAACTTGAAGCTATAAATGGTATTTTAGTCCATCTAATACAATTCATATTTTTCATAAGAAAATCAAAGTGCCAGTGCACAGTATCTTCTGAATGCACCTCTCAGAAGTCATTCTCATTGTGCTACATAAAATTTCACCTAATAAAGCTGGAATTAAGGCAGAAGACATGCATTTTCATTAAATTATCTAGAGTTATTCTAGAAAATGTGGGCAATAGGCCAGATGGGGTGGCTCATGCCTGTAATCCCAGCAGATCACCTGAAGTCAGGAGTTTGAGACCAGCCTGGCCAACATGGCGAAACCCTGTCTCTACTAAAAGGACAAAAAATAGCAATATGTGGTGGTGCGTGCCTGTAGTCCCAGCTACTTGGGAAGCTGAGACATGAGAATGGCTTGAACTGGGAGGCAGAGGTTGTAATGAGCAGAGATTTGTGCCACTGCACTCCAGCCTGGGTGACAGAGTGAGACTCCATCTCAAAAAAAAAAGGTGGGCAATAGGAGCCAGGTACTGACATGCTTATTTTCAGCTTCAGGAACAGTCCTCCAAATCCTCTAAATCCTCCAAATCAGGGGTTTCCTAAAGCCTGCTTGCTGAGTATCCACACTGGAATTACCATGGAAGCTTAACCAAAGCAGAGATTCTTGGATCTCTTTGGAAGAGATGGAACCTCTACTCTCACCTTTTCACACCTTTATTCACCACTACTATGAAGGCAAGATTCAAACTACACTTTGCTTTCTCACATATCTCTTATACTTCTTCTACGTGGTTCAGAATTTTTATTTTCAGTCTATTCTTTAATTCCTTCAGAAATCCTTACTTAAAACTTATATTACAATTGCTTGTTGTATTGTCAATATTCATTTAGATTTACTATACATTGCTCAGTATTCATTCTTACCTTGAGATTGATGTTCTATCTTGAGCTGCATATTCTGCATTATTTTTATTTGGTGAGGGTTTTTTCTTTTCTTAAAGCGTTTTCCTCATACAAGATACTACTTGGATGATTTAATATCTATGTCCAAATCTGAGTCTCAATTTTGTATAGAATTCTGTTATCTGAACTTTTCTGTACTCTCTTCCTTCCTTGATTTCTGTTTACAGCTAGATTTGGGAACCAGGAGCAAAGCCTGTGACCCGCAGGACAGTTAAAAATCTCAGGTGCTAGCATGCCTACCCAAGAGTAAATACTTACTCTCTTTTCTTGTGACTTGTGCTGTCTTTAGTCCATTGAAAGCTGGAGGTTTGAGTCCAGTAAACATTGACACCTTTCTTTAGGCATATGTTGAATGTGCCTTGGACTGCAAGTTTTGTATGATAATGTGTTAATCTTGTCTCTATACCTATGAAGTGAAATCTTTTAGAACAGTGACCACGCCCTCTCACTATGGCTAGTACTATGGCCTATTAAGAATGCAGATTCCTGGGTACTTATCTTACTGACATAAAAATGAATGCAGATTCCTTGGAAATCAAAAAGTTTATATGGGAGCACAATAAGAATGTCTGTTTCCCTTATCACATCGTTTTCTCAAAGATGCCTGCCTTCTCCCAGAAAGTGGTCAGTTGGACCAATCCAGTTATTTTAGCCTCCTTATTCTTGTCTCTAAAGTAGTATTTGTACCAATGGTTGATCCAAGAATCAGCGTTATCTTCGTGACAGTGTCTAATGGTCACACTTGGGGAGAGCTTAGAAGGAAGATTTTTCCATATTCAGAGCCAAGTTAAAATTATCAGTGGAAAGAGTAGAAAGAACTTGAATTAAACTGTTGAGACTGGGATATTGGGCTTAGATCCAACCAAGTGGAGTCTACTCATTGTTTTAACATTCACTTTTATAATTGTGTTGTTGTTTTAGGTAACTGTTTTTTAATGTTACATTTACATAATCAATAACTAAAAACGATCATTCCCAAAAGATTCTAAACTCTATGGGTATGACAAAAGCCTAGTCATGTCTACCACATCCCTCATCCATCTCCAATATAGCGATTATTGCCAGAAGGTATACATCCTTCCTATCACTAAGACCTTGGCCAGGATACTTAGCCCCCCTCCCATGATCTTATTCTATTTTTTGTTGCTTTATCAAAATACCCGAGTTGGGTAATGTATAAGGAATGGATTAATAAATTATCAAATTTATTTTCTCACAGTTCTGAAGGCTGGGCAGTTCAAGATAAAGGCACCAGCATATGGCGTCTGATGAGGGCCTTCTTGCTGTGTCCTCATGTGGCAGAAGGCAGAAGGGCTAGAGGGCAAGCTGGCCAAATGTTGCATGAACACTCTTTTATAAGGGCCTTAATAACATTGAAAAGAAAGGACTCCTCATGGCCTATTTACCTGTCAAATATGCCCCCCCACACCTTTTTTTTTTCTTTTTAAGAGATGGAATCTCACTCTGTTTCCTAAGCTGGAGTGCAATGGTGGATCATAGCTCACTGCAGCCTTGAATTTCTGGGCTCAAGTGATTCTTCTCCCTAATCCTCCAGAGTAGCTGGGACTCCAGGTACCTGATACCACACCTGGCTAATTTTTACATTTTCTATAGACAAAGTCTCACTATGTTGCCTAGGCTGGTCTCAAACTCCTAAGCTCAAGCAGTCTTCCCATCTCAGCCTCTTGAATAGCTGGGATGATAGGTGCATGCCACTGCACCAGGTTCCCGCTTCTTAATACTATCACATTGGCAACCCCTGAATTTTGGAAAGGACTCATTCAAACCATAGCATGTGGGAAAAATACAGATGCTGTGTTTTGCACCTGTCCTAGGCTTTTGAGAGATGTAAATAAGATAACAAACTTATAAAAGAACTTGGAGAAGTTCATGAAAATGTAAATGTATTACAATATGGATTAATATTAATAACAATTATAAATATGAAATAGAATTATATATAAAATGATAATACATTTCAACCCTAATTTAAAGCCTTGAAGGTAAAGACCTATTTGTTTTAGTTTTTGTTTTTGTTTGAGACAGAGTCTCGCTCTCTCACCCAGGTTGGAGTGCAATGCCGCAATCTCACCTCACTGCAACCTCCACCTCCTTGGTTCAAGCGATTCTCCTGCCTCAGCCTCCCAAGTAGCTGGGATTACAGGCACCTGCCACCACGCCCAGCTAATTTTTGTATTTTTAATAGAGACGGGGTTTCACTGTGTTCCCCGGGCTGGTCTCGAACTCCTAAGCTCAGGCAATCCACCCGCCTTGGCCTCCCAAAGTGCTAGGATTACAGGCGTGAGCCACCGCACCTGGCCAGTAAAGACCTTATAACAAAACATTTTGAAATCCAATGTCACAGAAAATATATGACTGCTTAAAACATAGGTACCGAATGATTAATTATGTATTATAATTTTATTTTTACTATAAAATATTATTAATACATTCATTTAACTTCCAGTTTCTGTGTTTGGGAGAGGACTAGGACTGGGCCTAGGACAGAAATTTAACTTTTGCATATATGGTATATATGAGTTTTCTGAGGCCGTGCATTAGTCTGCTCAGGTTGTCACAACCAAATACCACAGAGTGGGAGTCTTAACAACAATTTATTTCTCACAGTTACAGAGGCTGGAAAGTCTAAGATCAAGGTGCCAGCAAGGTCAGTTTCATTTTGAGGCCTATTTTTTTGGGTTGTAGGTGACTGTGATCTAGATGTGTCCCATATGGCCACTTCTTTTGCACAGAGAGGAAGAGCTAGCTCTCTAGTGTCATTTCCTTTGAGGACACAAATCCTATTGGATCAGGGCTTCTACCTTATGAGTTCATTTAACCTTAATTACATCTTTTGGAGGCTTCATCTTTAAATATGGCTACATTAAGAGTTAAGGCTTCGGAATATTCATTTTAGGGGGACACCAACATTCAGTCCATAACAGGCTGCCATAATAAAGCATTACCGACTGGGTGGCTTAAACAACAGAGCATTATTTTCTCAAATCGTGGAGGATAGAAGTCTGAGATCAAGGTGTATGCAGGTTTGCTTTCTTCTGTTACCTCTCTTTTTAGCTTGTACCTGGCCATTTTCTCTCTCTATCTTCACATGGTCTTTGCTCTGTATGTGTCTGCATCCTAATTTCCTCTTTTTATCAGGACACCAGTCATATTGGATTAGGGCCAAGCCTAATACCTTCAATTTAACTTAATTGCCTTTTTGAAGACCTATCTCCAAATACAGTCACTTCCTGAGGTACTGAGGGGTTAGGACTTCAACATATTAATTTGTGGGGGGGAGTGGGGGCTTATTGCCCATGACACAATATAAAACACTTAAGATTTGGAACATACTTTTTATGTCTACTAAAGCTTATGACTTTCTTTGATCAGCAAATGTGCAATTGATACATTGCCAGACAATAACTTTTATCTATTTCTTTATAAACTAGGTCTCCAAAGGACAGTCATTTGCTAGGTGAGCTCATGTTCTAATATTTACTTTAATGTAATAAAACACATTCTTTAAAAACATATCCCCAGGAAGCCCATGAACCTGCTTGGTAAAAGAGCATGTCTTTTCGTGCCCATCTAACCTTCATTGTGTATAGACATCTTGGAATGAAATTTTCAAAAGATTGTTCAATAATTCACATTAATCACTGATTCACAGGACTGTCCCTCTTCAGTTAGTTTAAATCAGTAAAGATGTTTTAAATTCCATCCTCCATCCCCAACAAAGAGGCTTTGCTGCCCTTGTGAGTTCATTCAGTCAGAGAGAAGCAAATTTGACTGTCAGCTTCCCAGCTCCTTTGGTATGCAGAGCTGCCGCACAAGGCTGGGATTATTAAGGTTGAGTTTTGACATTTCAAAGGAACATTGGAAGATTTTGACCCCTTCTTCTGAAATTTGAAAAACAAAGATACTGATGAGAATGAGTCTATTCACTTTAGCTAGTATTATAGGCCAATATAGCCACCCGCACCACCAACTAAAGAAAATGCTGGCGTGTATCTTTAAAACAAGATTTACTTCATTTTCTAATTAACTGTCAAGAATAAACAAAAGTAGTCTTTTCAATTTTAGCTCTCACACATGGGTTTTTTAGCCTGAGGAGTGACTTCACACACAAGGTCTCTGCTACTCACCTCTCACCACCATCACCCACAATTAAGACTCATTAAGATTTTCCTCACTTCCATCTTCCAAGGACAAAAATAATGCAGGCTATTATCATTTGTTTTATTCCAGTAGGGAAATCCATGGGGGGTTCTGCAGTGAGAATTTCAGAATTTTCTTTTTAAATCACAGGGCTGAGAAATAATGAGCTCTTAGCTTAATTTCCCTTTATCTTTGTGTAGGAGTATAATGTTTATTCTGCTGAAATTTTATATCCTTTTAGACAAAGTTCACTTAGTTTCTTCAATGTAGGCTGGGCCAACTCTGTAGTTCTATTCTTTCACTGATATGGGGCACATGTGTTGCCACTTATCAGAAATCTCCAAATCACCAGTCCTATGTGTAGTAAACTGAGTGAGAGTGTGTGCTTGTGTGGATCTGTATGTGTGCATAAGTGTACATCTATGAGCTAAATTTTCACAGCCATTTGCCAAGATTAAGGAACAAAATAGGTGTCTAAAGATATTCTCTCAGCTCCTCCACAACTGCAAGAAACGTTGTGATGATCTGACATCATAATTAACTCAATCTTTTCCTATTTGAAAAACAATACAACTTTCCAAATTATCCTATTTACTCTGAGTAAATTGTCTCACTAACCTCTGTAGAATGAAACTTTATTGCAGCATATCCACCCTTAGGCTGCCTTTTAAGTATAACCCACAAAAATATATAAATATGCAAACATCTATAGCCACACACACAAATACCTGCACACATAGAGCAGAGACACTCCTTCCTTTCCAGGGAGGTTCAATTAAGTTATTCTTGCATCATATTCCCCTACTCAAGAAACCTTAATAAGTATCCATTGCTTGTCGAAGGAGCCTTTAAAACTTTGCAATTAGGAACTAATTTTTACATCCCTGAATCACTGAAATCTCTCCATGACTGTGTGTGTTGAGAGGAGAAGAGAGGATAGGATTTCTGAAGGAGCTATGTATAAATTATGCACGGGCTTATTATCTGTATCAGCCCACCCCCCTCAAACTGGTAAAATCCCGAGAGAAAATTAAGAAAAAGATGTAGAGATGTAGTATCAAGTATTCTGTAGGGATGAACCAAGGTCATTTTTTGAGGTCTTTTGATCTAATGGTCTATTTATTGGGGATTCCTAACTTGCAAGTTTCTTAAGTGTAGCATTTACCACATTCTATAATTTAACTCTTTCATAAATTTCCATGCTACTTACTCACATTGCTTGAAGTATTCGATCACTCCACCGAACCAGGGGAGCAGGAAATCCCAGTGTCACCCATGCTCATTTTCACCCTGTTTACTATGCTTTTCAAATGCTAAAACTCCTTCATTTCTCTACTCTTTTTCCCTTAATCCAATCCTTTTTCTCTCCATGAAAGCCCAGACTTCTGCAGAGGTGCTTCAAGGTTTTCTGCAGAATTGCCAGGAATGGGGAGAAAGAGTTGTGAGAAAACAGGTGCAGCAGCCCTAGGCTCTGTCTGAGTTCTTATCCTCTACTTCAATAAGAGATAGCCTATTTAGGTTAGAAAATAGCAATGAGCTCTACATGAAATTTGAAAACCCACTGCTTTATAACTCATCTAACATTGAGAACACAATGATACCTTCTTCCCTGAGGTACCTATTCCACTTTCTGTGGTTATGTGGCTCTTGTATTTTTATTCATATGTTTACACCTGCATTTGTTTTATCTCCAATTAAAATGCAGGTTCTTTTGAGTGACATCAGTATCATTTGGTAGTGTCATATTACAATGGATTTTAAAGACCTGCTTACACTCTGGCAAAAAAATTGGATAGCTGTAGAGTACAAGATGACAAGGCACCACATCAGAAATCTGTGCTTTCACGCTTTCTTCTCCATATTTGCCCTTGTTGCCAAGTCAATCAATCTGTTTGCAAGACAAATAGTCTCATCTTAATTGCTGAACCTGTTAGTTGCTCCTCTTGTAGGGAAAACTATATTTATATGGATGAAACAATTAAATAATACTGCTGGAGCCCATAAAAAGGTGGAAGAGAGGGTCAGAAAATAAAATAAAAACAAAGAAGCAATTTGCGTTGTTTTAGTGCCAAGCATTTACAAAATGTCTTCATATTATCTCGTTAATAAACTCCACAACCATATTAGAGAGATGCTATTATTCTCATCTTATAGGTATGAAAAGTGCCTATTAGAGAGTTTAAGACTCTTGTACAAGACACACAATGGTAACTAACAATCCAAACATAAACCATAACTTAAAAACCTCCAAATCCTCTTTTCAAATGGGCTGAGCTACTAGAACAGAAGCACAAGGGTTGAGGTGGATCCTGAGCTGGACTGGTTGACAGAGTATTGAAAAAAATGAGATCAATTGAGAAAAACCTTTAAAAGATGTTTAATTCCAATATTCTGAACGTTTATTAGCAAGACGTCTTGATGATGGTATTGACCTAATGACCCCACACATGCATGCACAGCTTCTTCCAGGAAACTAAGAGGCTATCAGACATGAACTCCTTCCCTCTGCTCCATGTCTCTCCATTTCCCCACCCCTTTCCCTTTGCTCTTCCCCTCTCATATAGAAGAAGGCTTGGCCCCATGTGTCATTTGTGCTGCTTCCCTATTTACTTGTATTCTTTTTTCTATTTTCTTGCAGCTTCTCTGGAACTTCATTGTATTATTCCTTTCTGGTACTTAACATCTTTCTCTCTCCGTTCCTTCCTTCTCTAAGTTACACAAATCTTTGTACCACAAATAATTTTTTTAATTAACTTTTTTCACTCCTCAAAACACCATTTGATTTTTATTTCTCTTTATAATCTAAATCCTAAAAAGTTCTTATTTCTCAATATTCCTCACCATAAACTACCCTGTTGAAATCTAGCTCTCCTTACTTTGCAGAAATGAGCATGTAGCTGAGCATGTACTGATAGTCAACAATAAATTTCTCAATAATTGTGGTGTTTGCAATAATTCCTTTTTGACAATTGTATTAGTCTGTTCTCATCCTGCTAATGAAGATATATCCAAGACTGAGTAATTTATAAAGGAAAGAGGTTTAATCAACTCACAGTTCAGCATGGCTGGGGAGGCCTCAGGAAACTTATAATCATGGCGGAAGGGGAAGCAAACATGTCCTTCTTCACATGGCAGCAGCACATATGAAGAACAAAAGGGGGAAAAGCCTCTTATAACATCATCAGATCTCCTAAGAATGCACTCACTATCATGAGAACAGCAGTATGGGAGTAACTGCCCCCATGATTCAACTATCTCCCGCCAGGCCCCTCCTAAGATGAGATTTGGATGGGGATACAGCCAAACCATATAAACAATTGTACCAGTTTTTCAGATTTTGATTCATGTTACAGCTCCAAACTGAAGAAAAAACAAAATTCTAAGAATATAATAAAAAGTAATTTCAATGTAATAATTCTAATATAACTTCAATGGGAAATATCAGAGAAAATGTTGGTAATATCTAGTCCAATTAAGGATGCATGTAACCTGTTCTGCACCAGTTTCATTCCTCAGTTTCTATCCTAGAGAAACATTGTACCTATGCAGACAGAGATATGCATAACAACGTTCAGAGTGATATTTTAAGAGGCCTAATGTCTATTAACAGTAAAATGGATATATAAATTATAGCATATTCACAAAATGGAATGCTATACAATAGGAAAAATGAAAGCATTACAACTACAACCAACAAGTATTTGGTCTTAACCATTTTGTAACAAATTAGTTTTAGCTCTAGTCTTTCTTTTATTGGTAACAGTTTTATTGTAAGCTGTTCACATACTATATAATTCATCCATTTAAAGTTTATAGTTAAATAGTTTTTATTATATTCAAAGAGTTCTGTAACCATCACTGCAATCAATGTTAGATTATTTTCATCACCCCAAAAAGAAACCCGGTACTCTTTATCAATAACCCTCATCCCCTTATTTCTCCCAATCCTTTACCAGTCCCTTGTGGCCACTAATCTACTTTCTGTCTATATAAATTTGCTTATTCTGGGCATTTAATATAAGTGGAATCATAAAATAGGTGGTCTTTTGTGGCTGGATTCTTTAATTTATCAAAATGCTTACAAGGTTCATTTATGTGGTAGCATGTAGCAGTAATTATTTCCTTTTGTTGTCAGATAATATCCATTGCCTCGATAGACCACATTTTGTTCTCAATTTATCACTTGATAGACATTTGAATTATTTATACTTTTTGTCTATTTGAGTAATGCTGTGTACAAGTTTTTTGTTTGTTTGTTTTAGATGGAGTTTTGCTCTTGTCACCCAGGCTGGAGTGCAGTGGCATGATCTCAGCTCACTACAACCTACACCTCCCAGGTTCAAGCAATTCTCCTGCCTCAGCCTCCCGAGTAGCTGGGATTATAGGCGCCCACCACCACGCTGGGCTACTTTTTTGTATTTTTAGTAGAGATGGGATTTCACCATGTTGAACAGGCTGGCCTCGAACTCCTGACCTCAGGTGATCCACCTGGCTTGGCCTCCCAAAATGCTGGGATTACAGGCGTGAGCTATCATGCCTAGCCACAAGTTTTTATGCTGACATATGTAGTCATTTCTCTTTGGTATAGACCTAGGAATATAATTGACAGGTCATGTGGTAATTTTATATTTAACCTTTGAGGAACTGGAAGACTGTTTTCCCAATTGACTATATCATTTTACATTCCGATCAGTAGCATATGAAGGTTTCAACTCTGCATGTCCTTGATAACACTTGTTGTTACTCTTTTGAGAGAGGAAAAAAATTGAATGTCATCCTCAAGAATTTGAAAGCTGAGGATTTTGAGGAAAGCTACCATTAGCACAGCTTCCTTTTCCTCTATCCCAACTCCAAGATACTGTTTCTCTTGAGCCATTAGTCACTGGACACTTTAGATACCTTGGATTAAGACCTTGGACTGTGTTAGGATCCCATGTGAAGGAACTGATGTAATAATTCCTCAACCTGGAGAATACCTAGAGCACAGATTCAAAAGCAGCATATTCTGAGAAGAAATAGTCTCTAGAGACATGTACGCCCCGTGGGCAGGGCTCCACTGGGCCTCCTTGCATGTAAGAGGGCTGAGTCTCCTCAGGCTTTGAGGTGGAAGAACAGAGAGATCAGACAACCAATATCCCTTCCTAGTGTTTCAACAGGAGGTGGGCAGTTTCTGGCTACACAGAAAACCCAAACTAATCACAATTCCTGTGCCTTCCAGCATTTGTAGTTTTCAAGAGAATTAGGAAACTGCAAAAATCAGATTTGAGCACCAGTATACAAAAAAAAAAAAAGAAGAAGTCAACACCTCACCTAAGGGAGGATACAAGATACAGAAAGAGAAAGATAAGGCAGAAATTCAGAACAGACACCTAGTAAAATAAAACTGTCATATAAATATGATAAAACATAAATTTAAAAATGGGTTTCAAAGGGATTTCCGGTGCATCACAAAAATATGCTTCCAGAACTAAAATATAATTTTTACTAAATAATTTGTATTATGTGAAATGAGATGATCATTTAATAAGGACCCAAATTAGTGATCTAGATGAATATAAGAAATACATCAAAACACAGAGTGTAAAACACAGATGACTATTATGAAAAAGCAGGTAAAGAGTTGATACGTAACATTCAAATCACAGGGGTTCCAGAGAAAGAAAAACAAATTTGGGAAAGTGTATGTTAATAACTACATGAATATGAGAAGAAAATTTTTCTGAGCTGAAGAAAGAAGCCTCAAATAGGCTCACAAAGTTTCTGTCTGGTGTAATGAGAAGAAGAAAGAAACAAAAAATAAAAACAAAGGAAGCTATTTAAGATTAGACAAACCTGAAAATAAAAGAGTACTTGTAGGCTGGGCATGGTGGCTCATGCCTGTAGTCCCAGCACTTTGGGAGGCCAAGGCTGGTGGATCACAAAGTCAAGAGATCGAAACCATCCTGGCCAACATGGTGAAACCCCATCTCTGCTAAAAACACAAAAATTAGCTGGGCATGGTGACGTGCGCCTGTAGTCCCAGCTACTCAGGAGGCTGAGGCAGGAGAATCACTTGAACCCAGGAGGCGGAGGTTTCAGTGAGCTGAAATCGTTTCACTGCACTCTAGCCTGGGTGACAGAGCAAGACTCTGTCTCCGAAAAAAAAAAAAAAAAGTACTTGATTTCTTCCTACCTGCACCTCTGCCAGATGAAAACACTCAGACATATCTTAGGAAATTCTTCAACCATTCTAAAAGAGAAAAAATTAATAATCTTATAGGCAAAAGATGAAGCTGTCTACACTGAAAAAGAAATAAGCATTGGACTTCTCATCCCCAACACTGAGGCATGAATCACATTATGATACAATTTTCAGATGAAACTTAAAAAGTAAAAGAAAAGTTAAAATGCAGATTTAATACAGAAAATTTGTAAACTGAAGGTTGGAACCAAGAAAATTGCTCAGAATTCAGCATAGAGACTTAAAGAAAGAATGAGAATAGTATAAATTTTAAAGAAACAAGCAAAGTGAGAATTAATTCAAGAGAATAAGAGAAACGATTTGCTAGGAAGTCTAAAAATAAATTTTAAATTATATAGCACAAAGCAAAGGTTGATACGATTTTAAAGAATATATTCTCAAACCATAATCAGGTTCAGTATTGTAACATATACCACTCAAACCTGGAACAATAAATAAAATGCATTAAATATGCAATGATTAAATCAAGTTTGATTTGATGGATGCCATAACGAGACAAAACTATCCATCTCTCTGTCTTTCTCATCTATTTATTCATCTATCCATACATACACATGCATATATACATACATATGTTATACATTTGTAATTTATTGTTTGACTATATACATGTCTATACATATGTTTATACCTATATTTCAAGCATATTTATATTCCAAATACATATGTATTTATATTCCAAATATAGAAATAGAAAAATATTTCCTAATGAATATACAAAATACATTTTCTTGGCTATGATGAATTAAAATTGTAAATCAATAACGAAAAAAGGGTTAACAATTTTATAAATTTAGAAATGATAGCACCACTCTGAATAAGCCATAAATGAAAAATGTCATATTAAAATTAGAAAATAATCACCAGTGAATGACAAAAAATAGTATCTAGTACAACTTTGAGGCTCATCTAAAGATGCCAAAAGAAGTATCTGTAACTTTAAAGAAAGAATGGAAAATTAATGGTGGATGCTTTCAGTGATAGAGTTTGAAAGAGGTAAAGCATAATAAACTCAAAGAAAGATAAGAGGAAATACAAAATATAAGAGTAGAAAATAATAAAATAGAAAACAAAGATAAAACATAAGAATCAACAAAACCATCAGTGGCTTCCCTGTAAAGCTTAATAAATTAGGCAAATTGCTGGCAATATTTATTTTTAAAAAGAGCATAAATAAGTAATTTTAGAAATAAAAAAGAGATCATTAATATAGATCTGCTCCAGACCAACAAAATTATATGGTAGTGCTATAAATCTGTAATGATAAATTGAAAACTTAGACAAAACAGTTATTTTTTCTAAAACTGTGTCAATTACCAAAACCGAGTTTTGAAATTTTCTAAGGCAATTCATTATAATAAAGCTTTGTACTGTGTTTTGCAAAAATAACAATCCTGAATGGCTTTCCTCGTGTTTTACAATTCTCTAAAGAATAATCCCTGTTTTACACACATTTTGTCCCAGTGATAGATATGGAGCATTGTTACCCCTTTTTTTGACCTAGTATAATCTGGATAACACATCCAGATAAAATTAGGACACAGAAATATTAAAATATTTGCATATTCTGGATATAAAACATTCACAAACTACATCTGATATGTAAAAAATTATGATCGAGATGAGTGTATTTTAGAAATATGATGATGGAACTTTAGAAATTAAAGTAATTCATTGCTTTAAGAGGCCAAAAGTAAAACTAATATGCTCATGTTAATTTATCATAATAGATGCAGAAAAGACATTCTATAAAATGCAACACTCATTTATAATAAAACCTATAAGCAAACTAGAACTAGAAGGGAACTTCTTTTACCAAAGGTCACTCTAAGTAACTGCAGTAATTATTATACTTAGTAGTGCAGTATCAAAGGCTTTCTCTTTAAATTTTGGAACAATGCAAGATACCCTTTAGTACTGCTTTTTTCTACGTTGTTCGGAATCTTCTATGTGATGTAATTAAACAAGAAATTGAACAATTTATAAGGACAAGACACATTGTCATAGCTCATATATAAATAATTGAGTATCAGTCTTTGGTATTCTAGTTTTCTAATATACTGTGCTATTTTTTGGTATTAAACTAACAGCATTTATTGTTTTAAACAATTCAGAGTATTAATTATTTACACATTGAATTAGTCCCAGGTAGTTATTTGGTATATCAAAATTTATAATCAAATAAAAGTTACTAAAAATAGTTCTGAATCACAACCATCTTCTTTTAAACCATGTAAAGATTTCTAAAATATTTCATACATCATTTGTTCACAGAGATTGCTCATCTGAATGGCCCCATCAGACCTGCTGCCCTCTGCCTTCAACTCAAGGCTTGAGAAACCTTGTGGAGACCTCTGCTCTCTTGATGCCTCTGTCTCTGGATCTTGCTCCGTCTGTGTTCCTGATTTCCTTTGTTCTTGAGATCTATAGATATCCTTCTCATCACTATCTTTCTCACTCATCCCACAGAACTTCTTTTGCTTCTTGCATAGGCAGATTTTTATACCTTAAATAACAAAGGGCTTAAGCATCGGGGATACAAAATCCAGAAAGACTTACAGTTTTACACTCATCCACGTTTCTTTCCCCAAAGGAAAATAACAGAACTGACAAATAGATTACATTCCTTGAATGACATACGGTGGGAAGCTAAATAAAGGTGGAAATAGATTAGTATCTGAAAATACAGTCATAGTACAGTAGACACTGTCAGAACCTGTCATATCCCATGGACTCTGTCATTTCAAAGTACTCTGGCTATCTTTCAATTACCGATCTGATATCCATGTCTCTATAACCGAGGACTTTTCTGGAAGCTTGAAACGTCATGCTTCTCATACCTGAAGGCCAGAAATGCTGGAAAATTAACCTAATCCCATCCTGCAGCCTTCAATAACTCTTGAGCAGTGTTATAAAATAATCCCCAAAATAAAATATCAACATTGTATAAGGGATTTAAATAAGACACAGTCTCATAATGTAAAATTAAAAATGCCTAGGATGCAATCCAAATTTATTCAGCATCTGTAGAACCAGGAAAAATCTCAACTCTCATGGGATAAAATAATTAACAGATACCAATGTAGAGATGACGCAAATATTGGAATTATGTAACAGAGACATTAATCAGTGATCATTAAAATGCCCTAAGCAGCAAGGAGTATTTTGAAAACAAATGATCAAGCATCAGCACAAAATACAGTAGCTATAGAACCAAATGACATACGTAGAATCAATAATTAAATTAAAAACAACAATAAAATAAGTCCTCACTGGACTTTTAGGAGAAGAATGAAGATGACAGAGGAAATAATCAATTAAATTAAAGATAGATCAATAAAAGTTATCCAATTTATTTTATTATTTATTTATTTATTTATTTGTTTATTTATTCTGAGATGGAGTCTCGCTCTGTCACCCAGGCTGGAGTACAGTGGTGTGATCTCGGCTCACTGCAACCTCCACCTCCCGAGTTCAAGTGATTCTTCTGCCTCAGCCTCCCAAGTAGCTGTGATTACAGGCTAATTTTTTGTATTTAGTAGAGACGGGGTTTCACTGCGTTAGCCAGGATTGTCTCGATCTCCTGACCTCGTGATCTGCCCGCCTTGGCCTCCCAAAGTGCTGGGATTACAGGCATGAGCCACCATGCCCAGCCAGAAGTTATCCAGTTTAAACCATAAGGAAAATAAAAATGATTTTAAAAATACAGACTCTGCATCCTGTGGGACAGTAACAACAGTTTTAACATTTATATCATTGGACTTCCAAAAAGAGAGAGAAAAGGGTGTGGGGCATAAAAATATTTAATAAAAAATAAAAGCAATGTCAAGACACACGAAAATCAAACTTCTGAAAATTAACAGCCAAAGAAACATATCAAAAGCAGCGAAAACCACACAGAAAAAAACACACATTCCTTATATGGGAACAAAAACTTTTTGTATATACACTCTGAAAGAATTGCTAAAGTTTTTCAGAGAAAAGAAAAATGATACTAAATGGAAACCCAAAACATTGGAAATCAAGAATGAGGGACAGAAATAATAAATATCCGGGTGAATATTGTGCATTTATCTTTTTCTGAAATATTTAAGTATTATGGTAGAGAATAAAATTTATGACATTGATTGGGAATGTTATTTTTAATGGCTATGAATAGGACTGCACAAGTTGGTGTGGGCAAAGGTTGGTAGACTCTCTACATTCCACTTTCAATAGTAAAACATTGATTTAAAAAATATTGTACAAAGCTAATTAGGGACACTGTAGTGTCTAGAACAGTTAAAAATTAGAGTTGTAGTCAGAATAGAAAAACTAAAATGGCATTCTAAAGATATATAAATAAAGTAAGACAGTGAGGAAAAAATAAAGCTAAAAATAAATAGTAAAATTGTAGACCTAACTCCAAACATATCAATAATTACACTAAGTGATTTAGATATTCCTATCAGAAGACAGGGAGTGCCAGATTGAATTTAAAAACATGAACAAATTGTATTCTTTTTATAAGAAACTCTATGAAATTATAATTATTTAGGTAGGTGAAATGTAAAAGAATGGAAAAAAAGATGAGCCATGAAAATAGTAATCAAAAAAGAGCTAAAGTTGCTATATTAATATTTGATGTATTATTTGGAGCAAAGAAAATTATCAGGTCTAAATAGGGATATTAGATGATGCTAAAAAAGGTAACTTCTACCAAAACATAGCAAAACTAATGTGCAGGCACTTAACAATACAGTTTCAAATACATAAAGCAAAACTGATGGAAGTATATAGACAGAAAAATCTAAAATTTATCACTGAAGACTTCAAGATGTGTCTCTCAATAATATGTAGAACTATAAACAGAAAATCAGCAAATTTATAAAAATAAAAAGATGTAAATCAACTGAATCTAATTGAGATGTATGAGATTTTTCACATAGCAACACAGAAGAAATAACATTCTTTTCAAGTACACATAATTGGGTATAACCTGGGCTGTAAAATTCTACAGAACTTAAAAAACTGAAATTATACCAATTATGTTTTCTAAACATAATGAAATTAAACTAGACATTTAAAAAAGTGGAAGGATAACTAGAAAATATCCAAACACTTGGAAATTAAACATTATACTTATAAATAACTTATGAGTCAAACGGTCTCAAAGAAATTAGAAAATTTTATAAACGGAATGAAGATGAAAATGTGGTGTATTAAAATATTTGGGATACAGCTAAAGCAGTGCTTAAGAAAAATTTTATAGAATTAAATGATTACATTAGAAAGGACAAATTGCATCAAATCAATAATCTAAACTGCTAATGTAGAGTTAGAATAAAAATAAACAGAAGGCAAGCAGAAGAAGGAAGAAGATATTTAATGTAAGAATATATATCAACGGATTTGTAGAAAAAATAAAAGAAAATTCATGATAACAAAAACTGAATTTTGGAGAATATAAATAAAATTGAGAAACTCCTTATAAGACTAGTAGAGAAAATAAAGTACAAAATTAACAACATAAAATGTTAAAAGTATATATTACTACACACATTAAAAAAGAATATGGAGATATCATAAACATCTTTATGCACACACATTCAACAACTTCAATAAAATGGAGTAGTTCCTTAAAAAATAAAATCTACCGAAAGTTACTCAAGATGAAACATACAACCTAAAGCATCTTGTGACTATAGAGGATACCGAATTCACAGATAAAAGCCTTCTGAAAAACAATCTACATCAACATGAGTTCACTGGTTAATTCTATCAAATAGCTGAACATCAATTTCACACAATGCCTTCCAGATAATAGAGGAAACATGTCCAAATTCATTTTATAAGGCCAGAATAATCATGATTCCAAAATCAGGTTGAGATAATACTAAAGAAGAAACAGCACACCAACATTTCTCATGAAGGCAGACATAAAAATCCTCAACAAAATATTAGTGAATCTAATTCAGCAATAAATAAATTATCATATATTGTAACCTTCTAACCTTGATTCTGGAAATCAGCTTGGTTCAATATTCAGAACAATTCATGTAATCCATTATATTAACAGTATGAAAAGAAAAAACATGTGGTCATATCAATTGATGCAGCAAAAGCATTTCACAGAATTCGACATGTATTCATGATGAAAATTATCAGTAAATTGAGAATAAAAGGAAATTTATCCACTTGATAAAGGACATCTGCAAAAAACTGACAGTTAACATCATATTTAAGGATGTAAAATTGAATTATGTCCTCATAAGATCAGGAGCAAGGCAAGGATATTCATTCTCAATAGTCCTATTCACCATAATAGAAGTTCTGTTTATTACAATAAGCCTAGAAAATTTTTAAACATTTATTTTTTAATTTTTTATTTTTTTAAAATAATTTTTCTTATCACAAATGTCATGATTACCTAACTAGAACATCCCTGGCATCTACAAAATAATACATCTAATGGTGTATTATAGTTCTATGTAATACATAGAACAATAATACATCTAATGGTGTATTATAGTTCTATGTAATACATAGAACTAATGAGTTTAACAAGCTTTGAAGACACAAGATTTACAGAAAAATCAGTTGAATTTCTGTACACTAACAATAAACAGAAGCTGAAATTTAAAATAACTTCAAGAATTTAAATACTTAGATATAAATCTAATGAAACATGTATTGGGTCTGCATGCTGAAAGCGACAAAATGCTTGTTTAAGAAATCAAAGGAGGGCTAAAACAATGAAAAGTTATACTGTGTTCATGAAAGGAAAGACTCGATATATTAAAGATGTTAATTCTTCCAAAATTTATTTCCAGATTTAAACAAATTTATTTCACTAGCACAGCAGGGTGTTTGGTAAATCTACACAAACTGATTCTACAATTATATGAAAAGGCAGAGAAAATGGAAGAACCAAAACAATTCTGAAAAATGAAAACAAAATTGTAGGATACTACCAATTTTAAGATTAACTATAAAGCTATAGTAATCTAGATGGTGTAGTATTAATAAAGAGATATACCAATAATAAAGAGATAGACCAGTGAAAGAAAATGGAGAATCCAAAAAGAGATCCATGCATATATGGCCAAATTGTGTTTCCAATTTATTTTGGATACTAATGCAAAGGCAATTCAAAAGAGAAAGGAAAGTCTTTTTGTTAGGAAAACTTTATTGAGGTATGATTAAATATGTACAATTATTTCCATGTCAATGTATGTAACTTGTTGAGTTTGGGGATAAGTATACATCTATAAAACTATCACTAACATCAAGGCCATGTACGTATCCATCACCTTCCAAAGTTTTCTTCTGCTCCCTTTTATCATTATTATCCTTAGTGTTCCTATTGTACTTAATAGTATAATTAAGTATTATTAAGAATACTTAACATAAGATGTACTTTCAGCAAATTTTAAGTATACAATACAGTATTGTTAGCTATAGGTTCTATACAGTATAGTACATCTTTAGAACTTATTTACCTTGTATAACTGAGACTCTACAGAAGATGTCTGAGATGTTGTACCCTTTGACCATCACATTTCCTCCCCTTTACCCTGGCAACCACCATTCTACTCTCTGCTTCTATGAGTTTGACTATTTTAGATTCCCTGCAGAAGTAATATTAACAGTCTTTGTCTTAATGTATCTGACTTATTTCACTTAGCATAATATCCTCTAGGTCCATCCATATCATTGCAAACGACATAATTTCCTTCTTTATTAAAGGCTGAATAATATTTCTGCACTTGTGTGTGTGCTTTTTTCTTTCATTTATCTCTGTTAATGGACATTTAGTTTGTTTCCGTATCTTAGATATTGTGAATACTGTTGCAATGAACATGGGAGTACAGATATCTCTTCTAGATCCTGATTTAAATTGCTTGGCTATTCACCTAAAAATAGGGTTGTTGGATTATATGGCAGTCCTGTTTAACTTTGATGAACTTCCCTAGTGGCTTTCCACAGTGGCTATACCAACTTACATTTCCACCAACAGTGTACAATATCTCTCTTTTCTCCACATTCTTCCCATACTTGTTACATTTTGTTTGTTTTTAATTATACCATCCTAATAGGCATGAGGTGATATCTTATTGTGGTTTTGATTTCCATTTCCCTGATGATTAGTAATGCTGAGCCCTTTTTATATACCTGTTGGCCATTTGTGTGTCTTTTTGGAGAAATGTCTGTTTAGGTTCTTTGTCCATTTTTTAGTTGAGTCTTTTATATTTTTGCTGTATAGTGTTTGAGTTTTTTATATATTTTTAATATCAGTCCCCTGCCATATATATATGATTTGCAACATGTGAAAGAATGAAATTGCACCCTTATAGTACACCATACACAAAAATCAATTCAAAATGAATTAATGACTTAAATGTAATACCTGACACCATAAATCTTCTAGAAGAAAATATAGGCAAAAATGTCCTTGATTTTGGCAATACATTTTTGAATAGGAGACCAAAACCACATGCAACAAAACAATAAACAGACACATAGGATTACATCAAACTAAAAAAGCTTCTGCACCGCAAAGGAAAACAAAATTAAAAAAAAAAAACAAAACAGCCTACATAAATAGTAGTCTTTTGAAAACATGATATTGTAACAATTGGACTCCCATAAGCAGACATACACACGCACACACACACACACGCACAGACGTACCTTTACCTTTCACATTATATTCACAATTTACACAAAAATAACACAAAATCAGACATAGGTTTATTTTATTTATTTGTTTATTTATTTTTTGAGACACAGTCTCACTCTGTCGCCCAGGCTCTAGTGCAGTGGTGCAATCTCAGCTCACTGCAAGCTCTGCCTCCCGGGTTCATGCCATTCTCCTGCCTCAGCCTCCAGAGTAGCTGGGACTACAGGTGCCCACCACCACGCCCAGCTAATTTTTTTGTATTTTTAGTAGAGACGGGGTTTCACCGTGTTAGCCAGGGTGGTCTCGATCTCCTGACCTCGTGATCCGCCCGCCTTGGCCTCCCAAAGTGCTGGGATTACAGGCGTGAGCCAATGCAGCCGGCCCAGACATAGGTTTAAATGTAAGATATAAAAATATGAAACAGTTTCAAGAAAATAAAGGATAAATCATTCATGACTTTGTTTGGGGCAAAGAGTTTTAACACATTCTAACAAAATAAATCATGTAATGAAAATTGTGAATTTTATGAAAATTAAAATCTTGTAATTCATGAAAGGCATTGTTATGGAAATTAAAAGACAGATTTCATGTCTTGCACAGTGAAAACATTGCTGAGGGAAATTAAAGTGGCTCTAATAAGTGGAAAGGTATTCTAAGATGAGTGATTGGAAGACTCTGTATTCTTAAGATGACGTCTTTCCCCAAAGTATTCTATAGATTCAATGCAACCCCTGTCAAATCTCCAATACTCATTTTGCAAAAATTGATAAGCTGATCCTAAAATTTGTGTGGAAAGGCATGGGTCTGTAATAGCTAAAACAGTTATGAAAAAGAATAAAGTTGGACGATTTGCATTTCCTAATTTCAAAACTTTCTGAAAAGTTAGTGTAATCAAATGAGTGCAGAACTGGCTTACATATAGAATTATACATCTATGAAATTGAGACTCTGGAAATAAACCCTTACATATATAGTCTATTGATTTTCATCAAAGGTGTGAAGTTGTCAAGGCAATTCAACAGAAAAGAATTAGGGTGTTTTTATTTTTGTTGTTTGTTTTTTTAACCAACAGTGTTAGAATAATTAGATATCCACATGCAAAAAGATTAATTTTAACATTTACCTTACTCTACACATAAAATAAACTCAAAATAAATCATAGGTACAAATATAAGGACTAAACTATAAAATTTTTTAAAAATACAGAAGAAAAAAATTCAGGATCTTGATTTAGGAAAACGTTTCTCACATACAACATCAAAAACACAATTCATGAAAGAAAAACAGCAATACATTGGACTTCATCAAAATTAAATACTTTTGTGTTTTGAAAGACATCATTAAGAAAATGAAAAGACAAGGCATAGACTGGTAGAACACATTTACAAATTTCATTTCTGATAAAGCACAGGTATTCATAATTAGAGAACCCAAAAAACTCAATAATCAGAAGATAAACAACTCAACTACAAATAGTTAAAATATTTGAATAGATATTTCTCCAAAGAAGTTATAGGAATGGCCAATAAGTGCATGAATAGATACTTATTGTCATTAGTTATTATGAAAATGTATATTAAAACCAAAGTGAGATAACACTCAAAATGCTTAATTAAAAAAATATGGAGACAGTACAAGTGTTAGTAAAGATGTGGAGAAAGGGAAACACCGATACTTCGGTGGTTTGGATGTAAAATGGTACAGCTTTTTTCAAAAATAGTTTGGCAGCTCTAGAAAACTTTAAACATGGAGTTACCGCACACACAACAATTCTGTTCCTAAGTATCTACCAAAGAGAAATGAAACGTTTCTATTCCGATTTTTCATGCGAATGTTCACAGCAGCATTATTCATGGTATCCCCAAAGCAAAACAATCCAAATGTCCATCAACCAGAAAATGAAAAAAGAAATACAGGATATTACAGTGGGATACTATTTGGCAGTTAAAACAGAATAAAGTGCTGATACATGCCACATAAATGACTCTCAAAAACATTATCCTAAGGGAAAGAATCCAGATGCAAAAGGCACATTGTAGGATTCAATTTGTATGAAATGTCCAGAATAGGCAAATCTGCAGAAACAGAGAGTAGCTTTGTGGTCATTTGGGTATAGCAGTGAAAATGAAAATTAACTGTAAACAGTTTTAGAGATATATTGAGATGATGGAAATGTTCTAAAAGTAGATGTAGTCATGGTTGTACAATTATGGAAATTTGTTAAAATCCAGTAAATTGTAAAATTATGATGAATTTTATGGTAAGTAAGTGATACCTCAACAATTATGTTAAAGAAAAGGCCAGCTGGGCGTGGTGGCTCATCCCTGTAATCCCAGCACTTTGGGAGGCCGAGGCGGGCAGATCACCTGAGGTTGGGAGTTCAAGACCAGCCTGACCAACATGGAGAAACCTCGTCTTTACTAAACACATAAAATTAGCCAGGTATGGTGGTGCATGCCTGTAATCCCAGCTACTCAGGAGGTTGAGGCAGGAGAATCGCTTGAACCTGGGAGGCGGAGGTTGTGGTGAGCCGAGATCGCACCATTGCACTCTAGCCTGGGCAACAAGAGCCAGACTCCATCTCAAAAAGAAAAGAAAAAAGAAAAGAAAAGAGAAGAGAAAAGAAAAGAGAAAAGGCCAGATGTTGTGGTTCACGTCTATAACCCCAGCTAGTTGGGAGGCTGAGGCAGGAGGATAACTTGAGCACAAGCGTTTGAGATTACAGTGAGCTATAATCATGCCACAGTACTCCAGCCTGGTTGACAGAGGAGAACCTGTCTCTAAATTAAATTAAATTAAATTAAATTGAATTAAAATTATGTAAAAAATCTAGCTACCAACTGTGAGAAAATATTTGCTTTATATATCTGATAAAAGATTTGTATGCAGAATGTGGAAATAACTTCCAGACTCATAAATAAGAAAACAACACTATTGATAAACAGGCTGAAGGCTTTAGCAGAAAATCCACCAAAGAAGATACACATATGGGAAATAAATACATGAAGATAATATCGTAAGATGATACTGTTAATCATGAAGGAAGTACAAATTAAAGCAATTAAGAGATATCACCACACATCTATTAGAATGGCTTCAATAAAAGTTACCAACATTACCACATTTTGGTGAGGATGTGGAATGACTAAGAGGCTCATATATTGCTGGTTAGAAAGCAATATTCTAGAAAACTCTTTAGTAGTATTTTATAAAGTTAAACACACTTTATGACCTAGTAATTCCACTCCTGGGTATTTACCCTAGAAAATAAAAGCAAATGGCCAGGCATGGTGGCTCACACCTGTAATCCCAGCACTTTGGGAGGCTGAGGCTGGCAGATCACCTGAGGTCAGACATTCCAGACTAGCCTGGCTAACATGGTGAAACCCCACCTCCACTAAAAATACAAAAAATACCTAGGTGTGGTGGTGCATGCCTATAATCCAAGCTATTAGGGAGGCTGCGGCGGGAGAATCACTTGAGCTGGGGAGGGGGAGGCTTCAGTGAGCTGAAATCACACCACTGCACTCCAACCTGGGCAACAGAGCGAGACTCCATCTCAAAAAAAAAAAAAAAAATGCTCACACTAAAACCTGTACCTGCATTATTCATAGCAGCATTATTTTTAATTGCCAAAAACTTGTAACAGCTAAATGCCCTTTAAATAGTGAATAGCTAAGCAAACTGGGAAACATCCATACAGTGGAATACTACTCAGTAATTAAAATAGAATAAACTATTTACGTGTGCACCAATTTGGATTCATCTAAAATGCATTATGCTGGTTGGATAAAAAATGTCTCAAAAGGTTATGTACTGCATGATTGCATGATTGCATTTATATGACAATCTTTAAAAAATTTCTTTTTCTTGGTATGTACTACATGATTGCATTTATATGAGAATCCTTTAAAAAAATTCTTTTTCTTGGAGACTGGGTCTTGCTGTGTCACCCACACTGGAGTCCAATGAGTGATCATAGCTCACTAAAGTCTCCAACTCCTGGGCTCAAGCCATCCTCCTGCTTCAGCCTCCTGAGTAGTTGGGACTTCAGGTATAAACCACTGTGAGTAGCTCTATAATCTCCTTGAAAATACAAAGATATAGTGATGGAGAACACATCTATAGTTGCCAGGTGATTTGGTTTAGCTCTGTGTCCCCACCCAAATCTCATATCAAATTATAATTCGACAGATTTCCGCCTTGCTGTTCTCATGATAGTGAGTTCTTATGAGATCTGATTGTTTAAAAGTGTATTGCATTTCTGCCTTTGCTCTCTCTCTCTCCTGCTCTGCCATGGTAAGATGTGATTGCCTCCCCTTCCACCATGATTGTAAGTTTCCTGAGGCCTCCCAGCCATGCTTTCTGTACGGCCGGTGGAACTGTGAATCAATTAAACCTCTTTTCTTCATAAATTACCCAGTCTCAGGTAGTTATTTATAGCAGTGTGAGAATGGACTAATACACCAGGGATAGGGAGAATGACTACAAAAGGACAACGCCAGGAAGTTTTTTGACTTGATGGAACTATTGCATACACCTATTGCCGTTGTTATAGTGTATGTATTTATACTCAGAACTGTACACCAAAAAGTCAATTTTACTGTATATGAATTGAAAACATATAGTAAAAATGTGGAAAGTAGATCATCATGGTACACATGATGATTGTGATAAGGAATAAATAAGATGCTCTGAGGCCCAAAGTGTAACTCTGTGACTGTCCATTTAGATATTTGAGAGGGGATATTGTATAAATGAATAGGAAGTTTTAACTTGAATGAAGCCTATACTTACTAGTCTGTCTTCCATAGAAAAATTCACTTTTCTTCTCTGGCAATAAATTTCCTTGAATATAAGGAAATATGTTTTCTTTATATTCATTATATTTCCTTATATTCAAGGAAGTTCCTGAATATCCTTGGGGAATATCTTTTCCTGGGGGAATTCAAGAAAAAAAAAAAAAAACATGTCCAGCTCTGATCTTCTCTGGTAATATAATTTTACTCTTAATCTAGATCAAGGATAGGGCCATTTACACTGGGTGCTGGTATTCACACAATGCAAATGTCTCTGTTTTCATTTTTTCTCTAATGCCTATTTTAACATCCAGTTAAAACAGACACTTGGCAACACCAACCTTCAGAGCCCCTTCTCCTCTTCTTTGTTACTAGTAAATACTTCATAATCTAGACCTGTTATTTACTAACAATTTCTTAATCCCATGTACCCTACATAAAAACGTAAACAAAATTAAACACTGTATATTGCATTTAAACTCTTTAATATCCTTTCAGAGTTCTGACTAATATGATAAATTAAGATATGCAGATAATTTAATGACTGGCCCTGGCTTTTCACGCCACAGAGATAGTATGCCTAATAGGCTGAAGGATTGTAATCCAGATGCATCTGATACTCCCAACTTGGGAGAATATGCCAAACATCATTAGTCATTTGTTGGACAGGAGCAAGGGTTTCCAGTAGGTTTTCCTGATGAAAGTGCCTTATGAAATAACTTCAACACTCACAAAGATTATTTTGGCTTTTGTGTGGAATTCCCTCTTTGCTCAAATTTTTACAAGCTTAGGTTTTCATTTTTTCTCTAATGCCCATTTTAACTTCCAGTTAAAACAGACACTCACACTTATATTCACATGGAACCCTTATGACATAGACTGTAATCTCCCTTAGGACGAGCATGGCTATTTTATACCAGCACATATTCTGTGTTGTTTCAAAGTAGCTAGTTAGTAAATATTTGTTGAATACATGAGTGAATGGGTAGTTGCAAGGCAGCTCTTCTAGGAGCCCATGTCCCACCAATTATTACTGTCCAGACTAATCTCTATCTTCTGTTCCCTCTACTGCACTGAGAAGCTGTGTATCTGATTTGACATTTAATTGCGCTATACTGCAACCTGTGTGTCTGAGAGCCTTAGTTTGCACAATGGAGTTATAAATTATTTGAAGGCCGAGAATTTGACATAACACTCCTTATTTGCCTTTTATAACCTTCTTATTAGTCATAATTAACTACAACCTCTAAATAAAAAGACAACCCTGTGCCTCATTAGGCGATGGATAAAAGAATGCCAGCCCAATGCCCCTGTGATCCAACATCACTGTAACAAGGTGACCCCTCCCATTTCAATTGTATGCATGGATACTGGTAACTAGTCTTGGCCCTGATCCCTATAACGAAGCCTGAACTTTGAGTTCTAATTTCAGCAACCAAGCTCCTATTTGGACTGACCAGGGTGACCATTATTCCATTCATGGTGTACTTCTACTTGCTAGGCACCCATAACATCTGCTGGTTATTCTCATTGAGGCCTTCCACTCACTCAGGATATCAGCTCTTTATCCTCCTGACTTTTCTTCCAGTTTCCTGTAGCTCGGAACCCCCTTAACCCTTTCATGTTCCTCTGTCTGATCGAGAGAAATCTATTGCTCCCTCCATCTGGCAGATCATCAAATTCCTAAGTTTGACCCTCCTCTTGTGTGTTTCAAAGCTCTTATAAGAGGACTAGATGCATGGTAGTCCCCATTATAATACTTGTTGCTGGAGAATTACTATTTTTAAACTCAACGTTTGTCTTTGCTTTTTTCTTTTGTCTTTAAAAGTCTTCAAATAGACCAGCAAAATTCAGAGAACCCATCCTCTTCCTTCAGCAGTCCTGTGTTTCAGGGTCATTTCCAGGGCATGTGAGTCATCCTAAAATCTAGAAGTATGAGTGCCAAAGAACACAAATTGGAAAGACATATATGCAAGCTACAGAGTGAGCTCTGCAGCTCAAAAGGATGTCTTTGAATTCTGCAAAAAAAGAAAGAAAGAAAAAGAAAAAAAAAAACACACACACACACACACACACCACTCTGACCCTGAAGCAACAATTTTCTTTCTAACATGAAGAGTTCTGTGATTAGAATTGTCCTGATTTGCTGAAAATACCTTTTTCAAAAGATTTTGGCGTGCCTCATATTTAAGCATTATTCATGTTAGCAGAGAAATTAAATTCCTCAAATCCTATTTAAGGCTGGGGATGGGGAAAAGGAGAGAAGGGGGATTTACCCACTGATACTAAAGTAGAAAACAGAGCATGACTTGCAGCTGTTCAGCTCTGTCTTAAACAAGAAAACAAACCTCCTAACCAGCCACTACCAAACACCTTTCACTTGGTTCCCATGGCAACACCTTTATCCTCTGGTGCCCACGATCTCTCTAATGCCTCTGACTAGTTGGATTCATTGGCACCTGCTCCTCTTGCCAGCTCTTGTCAAAACTTATTAGAATGAGAATCTTTTTCGATAGCACTAGTGAGAGAAGAAAGCAAACACATTTAGTTCACCCGAGATCTCTTTCAACTCTCAGTCAAGCCAGCATCTTAGACTTCCTAAGAAGGAGGGTATTCGCCTGGGCTCACTGTGTCCTGCCTGTGAACATGCTCTTACTGACATGCGTGCTGAAGCAGTGACCCAGCAGGGTGTGCCCCTCTGAAAAGCTGTCATTGCCCGGCCTTTTGTTCTATTCGATGATAGCTAGATTTCTGATGCTTTGCAAGGGAAGGAAAGAGTTAGTCCAAGGAGCAGGTGTTCTGGTCCTTGAGGTACCATCAGCCAATGGGAGCAGCCGCTGGTGATGTAATGCTCTTAACTCCTCCAGCCTTGAGGACTTGAGGGTGGGGATTTGTGGGGGTTTGAATTTTCTCTGGCCTATATTGAACTAGATTTTTCTCTCCAGCTATTTATGTACTGTCACTTAAAGTTTAGGTTTTCTTAAGAATACGAGGATGCTGCTTTTAAGACAGGATTCAGAGCAGAGCCAGACAACCCGGATAAAACAGCAAGTGTGACAGCAAACTTTTTGCCTATAATCCGGTGTTGTGGTTTTATGTGGCTTCCTGAGAGTTTCAAGTGATTCCTCTCCTCTCTCACCCTAAGCTGCCCATAACTTGAAGCAGCATAGATTCCTTGATATATCTCCATCCTTTCATCTCGTCAATTCAGCCCACAATCACCTGTTAATATCTCCGAGGCTGACATGGAGCCAGATCACTTCAGAGTTCTAGAGTGACCAATAATCCTAGTTTTCCCAGGACTGAAAGTTTCCCAAAAAAAGCACTTCCAGTACTAAACCCAGAAACTTTCACACAAACCAGTTCAATTAGTAATCCAAAGTAGAGCATATAACAAATGTTTGAGGGAAAAAAATGAAGATGTTAGAATAAACTTTATTTAATAGAAAAATTCAGAGTGGAACAAAGACATGTAGTGCCCTCTGAGGCTAATGATTTGGTTCCTTTCAAAACCTATGATTGCAAATATGTGTTTAATACTCATTTAGTGGTGATAGAAACAAACTGACTTTCTGTTCATTAAGGTAATGTATCTCTCTCTATATTTTTTTTTTCCAGACAAAGTTTCACTCTTGTTGCCCAGGCTGGAGTGCAATGGCATGATCTCGGCTCACTGCAACCTCCGCCTCCCTGGTTCAAGGGATTCTCCTGCCTCAGCCTCCTGAGTAGCTGGGATTACAAGCATGCACCACCACACCCGGTTAATTTTGTATTTTTTAGTAGAGATGTATTTAGTAGAGATGTATTTTCCTCCATGTTGGTCAGGCTGGTCTCGAACTCCCAACCTCAGGTGATCCACCAACCTCGGCCTCCCAAAGTGCTGGGATTGCAGGCATGAGCCACAATGCCCGGCATGTATATCTCTTTTTAAAGATTTGTAGTTCTTACACTTACTGCCCTCTTGTCTTTTGATTTGCACTAACTAAAGTAAATCTTAACTTTGAAAAGAAAAATTAGTGAATCCTGGTTAATTTACTGAAGATTTCATTGGGCAAATAGGAAAAGGGGTTTATACTGCATTTCACTGAAAAATAAAATTACATATAGAGTATTGCCTGAGTTTCTTTTCCTCCTCATGGAGTGACTAGGTCTCTTGTACTCTTCTTTCCAGAGATTATCAGGATCGCCACCTGCCTAAGATTAGTACACTCATTTCTCTTTTACTTGTTTGGAATAATTAGCTTTTTCATTGCTTCCTTCCCCAAACTTATGTAACCATACACACTACGTATATTTAAGAATGTGAAAGACATTTAAGAATGTGAAAGGCATTCAGGATGTAGATTTTGTTTGTACTCAGCAAACATAAGATCTGCCAGTAGCTAGGACTCAACACATTTAGAACGCAGGGAATTACATTCAGGATAATAGCATGTTCCTTGCCGGGCACAGTGGAGACTGCCTGTAGTCCCAGCTACTTGAGAGGCTGAGACAGGAGGATTGCTTGAGCCCAAGAGTTAGAGGCCAGCCAGGCAACACAGGGAGACATCATCTAAAAAAAAAACAGTGTATTCCTTGATTGAACAGTAGTAGGAACAATTTATATCTACTTCCACCTCCCCCAGCCACACACACACAAACTTGTGTCTAGAAACCTGAACTAACTAGCCACATAGTTCCTATTTATCCCAGTCATGATTGAATGCACTACCATGGGTGATCCAGGCAGCTGGCTGGTTGGCTTTCTCCAATAACTGGGTCTGAGCAGGTCCTATATTCTCAGATAACTTGTAATTTGCTCTGGAGTCAGTGCACATATATGTTGTGGCTGAAGGATTGTACATGTCGATATGTGGACTTAACATGAGCAGTAGCAATGATGCTACTTAATGGAATGTCTGATGTAAATGAGAAGATTACAGACGGCTCTAGCGGTAAGAGAATTCATGGAAGATGACAAACTAAAAGCTTTCTCAATTTTCAAAGCTCAGTTAAACTTTGTAAAAGTCATTAAGCTGTACACTAATAATACACTAATAATATATCTATTCTTCTGTATGTATGACATGCTTCAATAGTTAAAAACCTTTGTACATATTAAAAAATTTAAATGATATAATTTTACAATATACTTATTACAATAAGCAGCAGTCCTTTGCTCCACACCAATTCCACTTTTATTTTAGTTATTACTCTCTCTCTTTTTTTTCCAGACAGGGTCTTGCTCTGTCACCCAGCTTGGAGTGCAGTGGTGCAATCACAGCTCACTACAGCCTTGACCTCCTGGGTTCACGCCATTCTTCAACCTCAGCTTCCCTGGTAGCTGGGTCTACAGGTGCACACCTGGCTAATTGTATTTTTTTTTTTTTAGAGATGGGGTCTTACTATGGTGCCCAGGCTGGTCTTGAACTCCTGGCCTCAAGTGATCCTCCCCACTTGTCCTCTTAAATTGTTGGGATTACAAGCATGAGCCACTGCACCTGGCTTAGTTATTTCCTTAGCTGTTTAATGTTGTGTTCCTAAATAACAATTTATACTCCTATATCCTAATTTTAAAAATTACTTTCTCCTGACTTCCTACTTTATAACGTCAAGCTTTATCGCTCAAACCACCACAATCACTAACACACACACACACACAAACACACATACACACACAGAGAGATTGTCTTTTTTTGGTACCATATTTTCTTCTTTGAGTAAACAGTTGTGATGTTTTTAATTTTTTCTATTATCATTCATCTGTGCCTGAACTCTCTCAGAAATATGAAACATCTTTAAATTCAGTCTCATCAGGAGTAATTTGTCGAATAAAAAGGCAGCACCACATGTTCCTTAGGAACTTCCTTTCTGGAACCCAGTGTTAAACTGATGCGCTCTGAAATGGCTGTTTTGTGGACCAGCCTCACAATTCTTCCTGAGATCCTTGTCATTACTACCCTGAGAATATTCTCCTTAGTTGGGAAGAAATTGGTATCTTGGTAACATCCAGACTTCTAAATTATAAAAATGGCATAATCTATAGTAATTTAGGTTTTATGTAAAAATGATTTTCTCACATTAGTGTTTTATAGTTTTCAGCATACAGATATTTCATATACTTCATAATATTTACACCTAATATTTTATAGCTCATGATTTTTGGAGCTGTAATGGTCTTGTTCAATTAATTTTAAGTTTTAATTTTTCATTGCTAGTATATAGAAATAAAATCGACTCTTCTGCATTAACTTTGGAGCCCATGACCTTGCTAAGCTCAATTATTTGTTTTATTAGCTTCCTGTATATCTTTAGGAATTTTCTAAGATTCTAAATATATATGTTTTGTTTTGCTTTTTTTCAATCTATAAGACAATTTTTTTTTCCTTTCTTATTAAGCTGGCTAGGACTTCTAGTAGGATGTTTAACAAGTGTGATAAGAACAGTGATGAACATTTTATCTCCTTCTTAATCTTAGGTGACAAGAGTTTAGTCTCTTGGCAGGGCACTGTGGCTCACACCTGTAATCCCAGCACTTTGGGAGGCCGAGGCGGGTGGATCACAAGGTCAGGAGATTGAGACCATCCTGGCCAACATGGTGAAACCCTGTCTTTACTAAAAATACAAAAATTAGCTGGGTGTGGTAGTGGGTGCCTGTAATCCCAGCTACTCAGGAGGCTCAGGCAGGAGGATCACTTGAACCGGGAGGTGGAGGTTGCAGTGAGCTGACATCGTGCCACTGCACCCTAGCCTGGTGACAGAGCAAGACTCTGTCTCAAAAAGTTAAAAAATAAATAAAATAAATTAAAATAAAATAAAATAAAATAAAATAAAATAAAATAAAATAAAAAAGAGTTCAGTCTCTCACCATTAAGTATGATCCCACTGTTTTGTTTTGCTTAGGTATCATGTATTACCTTGTTTTTCACTTTGAGGAAATTATTTAAAATAGTTTCTTTGATTTTTTTTCCATTTTTTTGTGTTCTCTTTTTAAAGCTCTAAATAGTTAAATACAGATTCTCTAGCATTAGTTATCTTTTTGTTGTTTCTTTTCAACAGCTTTATTGAGATGTAATTTTAAAACATACAATTCACACATTTTATGTTTAATGATGTTTGCTAAATTTACAGGGTTTTACAATCATCATCATAATTCAGTATTAGAACATTTTCATCACACCAAAGAGAACCTTCATACTCCATTGCAGTCAATCTTGATTCCCACTCCTGGATTCAGGGAACGACTACATGAATATCTAATAGTTTCAGCACAATTGATGGAAAAGATAAACATCTTTTTCCCTGTTGAAGTATTGGATCATTTTTGTCAAAAACCAATTGACCATCCAGTTTAGAGTACCGAAATAATTATTATTTATGTACTTATTATTTGTGTAATTATTTAGGTACTCTAAACTCTGTTCCATTACCTATATATATATACTCTTATGGCAATTATTGCACTGTCTTAATTATTATTGCTTTTTTTTTTATGAGACGGAGTCTTGCTGTGTTGCCCAGGCTGGAGTGCAGTGGTGCAATCTTGGCTGACTGCAAGCTCCACCCCCTGGGTTCATGCCATTCTCCTGCCTCAGCCTCCCGAGTAGCTGGGACTACGGGTGCCCGCCACCACGCCTGGGTAATTTTTTATATTTTTAGTAGATACGGGGTTTCATCGTGTTAGCCAGGATGGTCTCGATCTCCTGACCTTGTGATCTGCCCACCTTGGCCTCCCAAAGTGCTGGGATTACAGGCGTGAGCCACCTATTATTGCTTTATAGTAATTTTTGAAAACAATAAAGCCTTTCTACTTATTTTAAGTTTTTTTTGGCAGTTATTGGTGCTTTGCATTTCCATATGTATTTTGGCATCAGCTTGTAAGTTCAGCAAAATATATCTGCTAGGATCTTGATAAGAGTTGTGTTAGATCTACAGATCTGCAGTTATTCAGATCACTGTTCCCATAGTTAACATATCAGCACTTGCTGACTATTCTCAAGATATTATTTTTATATTTAGTTTTAATAAACTTAACTCCTATGTGTTTGATACAGATTATTTTTAGTTCATAACAGTTTGAAATCACTGAGTTTCTTAGGCTGCATGTTTATGTGTTTCTCAAAATTTGGAAAGTTTTTAAACTACTATATATTCAAATATTTTATCAGCTGAAAAACTGTCTTTTCTCCTTCTTTGATTACAATTACCTTAATGTTAGACATTTTTTTAATGCCCAGGTCTTTGTTTTTTTTAATTCATTTTATTTCTGCCATTTAAATGGCATCATTTCTCTTAATCTATCTTCAAATTAGCATATTCTTTTCTCTGTCATTTCTATTCTTCTATTTAGCCCACTAAGTATTTTATTTTAGCTACTGAATTTTTTATTCTAAAGTTTTCTTTTGCTCCTTTTTATATCTTCTGTTTCTTGTCTAATATGTTCTATTTTTTTAAGCATGTTTACAATTGCATGTTAGAACATTTTGATGGCTGCTTTATAATTTTTGTTAATAATTCTAATCTCTGTTTCACCTCTGAGTTAATATCTATTGGTTGTGTTTTCTTGCTTAAGTTGAGATTTTCCAGTTCTTGATATGAATAGTAAATTTAGATTTTATTCTGGATATTTTTAGTATTACATATGAGACTCTGTTTTCTCTTTTAATATTATATTTTAGCAGGTATTCTGCATGTCTTAGGTCAATTTTGTGAAATGCGGTTTTTCAGTTTGGTTTTTGAAGCCTTGCAGTGCTGTTTTAATCTTTTCTATTTGACGATATCCAGAGGTTCATCTGAAACCTGGGCATTATACCATGCTGTAGTCCTGCTCTCAAAATTCTTGCAACACCACACATTTTATCTGTCATTGAGAACAGGTGGAGTGCTCCCTCTTTTCTGTCACTTGCTTATTTCTAAAAAGAGGTGAACACTATGACTTTGTCTCCCCACTTGGAGAAGGAAGGGGTATTATCTCTGTTGGCCTTAGTGTAGGGGGATGATTGACAAGCTCTGACCTAGGATCTCTAAAGTACTAGGTGGAATAAGAGTGGGCCATCTCTCTTTCTGTTCTGATCTGTGGACAGCTCTATTGTGCTCATTGGGACATATAGCAAGGGTTGACAAACTATGGCCTGTAGGCCAAATATGACCCACTATCTAGTTTTTTAGTAAAGTTTTATTGAAACACAGTCATGTTTTATGCTACAAAGGCAGAACTGAATAGTTCTAACAAACCACGTGACCAGCAAATATAAAACTATCTGGATTTGAGGAAAAACATTTGCTTCAAAGAAAGAAAGAAGGGAAGGAAGGAGGGAGGGAGGGAGGGAGAAAAAAAGAAAGAAAAAAAGGAAAAAAGTAATTTGATGGAATTCATCATTGCACCATTGAGTTATCTCTTGAATCAATTTCTCAAGACAGACTGCCTCATCTTTTTTCCATCTTTCAGTGTTTTCTGATGGTTGGCTTTATACTTTTTCCAAAATTATAATTAGTGGGAAGAATAATATGGAATGTTCTTATTCCATTTTGTCTGAAATCAGAAGCCCATGAGTTTAATTTTTAATGGTTTATACAGATAAAGTCAGCAATGCACATTTACTATAGGCTTCAAATAATTTCAAAAATAGCTTATAAAAAATAAAGAAATAATGAAGCATAATGAATCCAATAAATATGGGAAGTTGGCAATAACAAGGGAAGTACAGTGTCTGGATTTCCCCCTATTTCACCTAAGACAGAGCCACAATGCTGCAAAAAGCAAAAATTAATGAATGCAATCTATAAAAAAGGTAGGCAATGGATTTTCTCATATACTCCAAATCTTAAGTCTGTAAGGACAAATCACCAATAGCTACAAGATTTGTGCAGTATCAGAGACTGTAAAGAAATAAGTAAGAGGAAACAATGGGGAATATAACCAACATGAGAAGAAAATAATCTCAAAAGCTAAAAGATATTCATTGAAAAGATTGCCAGGCCAGTTTGAGAATAGCAACTGAAAATGAAATAAGTTATGCCCCCTCCACTCATAGCTAAACATAAGGGACTTGAGATAAGGCCTGAAGTGCCTGGGCTAGTTCAGTCCTTATAAACTTTTGAAGATGATCAGCTTAGGCTCCATTCTCACAGGACATATGACTGAGGAGAAAATTGCTAGGGGTAAAATCAAAGCTAAATAGAATAGAGTAACAAAGATAAAGGCAAGAGGAGATGTAAAGTGTGGAGGAGAGAAATAGAGCCACGATAACCTGTGGAGCAAGCTGTCATGCTTCTGCTAACAATACACTAAACCAATAGAGAATGCAAATTCTTTATGTTATAAAGGCTATCTAAATCACATCTCCATTTACAAGTTTAGGACATTCAATTTTACATATAATTATACATTAGAAAAACATTCAGGCAAAATTTCATATAAAGTTATAAAGAAAAAGAAACTAAGAAGTAGAATAGCATTTCTCTAGTGAGAACAACAATGCCTGAATGGCATACTTAATAGGTAAATTGAAACTATAATGTACTATAATAAAATAGCTAAAATATATTGACAAAATTAAATACATGAAAGAACATAAGTTGGAATTAGAAGAACTCAGAAAAAAGTAAATATTAGTTTGAAAAGTGACTAAACTAGAAGAAATACAGAAGTAAATAAACACAACAAATAATATCTTTAGAAAAAATTCAAATGTAAAGAAATTAAAAATGAGATTCAAACAAGAAAGCTTTTGCAAAAAAATGAGAGACATTGAGTATAGAAAAAGATCAAAAATATGTATAATGGGAGTCCTTGAAAAGAAAACCAAAGCAACATAAAAGAATAGATATTAAAATCTATTTTTTCAAGAAGTTTCTGAAATATTTTAAAATGCCTTTTGAAAGAAAATAATATGCCCTTGAGCCATCATGAACAACAGCAAGATATGTTCTAGTTACAGTATCAGTCTCAAGAAAAGACAACAATAACAACATACTTTGTGCATGTAGGCAAAAAGAGTTATGAATTGTATGGAAATTATGAATTATATAAAAACACTGCAATATACCCCATACATATATATGATTATTATTTGCCAATTAAAAATAAATTTTATAAAAGAAAAAAGAGAGGAGAGAAACATAGCAGAATCAATATTTGGAGTATACTTGGCTAATAATTTTCCACATATAAAGAAATATACCAATTTGAGAAGAACTATATTATAAAGATAAATACAAATAAATTTTCATCCATTTAAATTATAGTAAAATAGCAGAACACAGAAGACAAAAATAAATCTGCAAATCAGTAAGAGGATGTTAGAAGTTTTTCAAGAGCAAGCATTAAACAGGTGATTTCTTAATAGCTACAATACAAATCTCAAAATAACATACTAATAAATTTGTACATTGATCAACTAAGAATGCTTATTTTAATTTTCAAGGTGACACCAAAAAATTAAAAAAAATTTTTTTAAATTTCTAAATCAGTAGAGGGAAAAATGGAATGAGAAAGAATAGTTAATACAGAAAAAGGAGAAAGAGAATACATAAAGAAAGAACAAGAAGACAAATTAAAAACTAAGGTGATATATACAAATCCATTATATTAGTAATTACATTAAATAAAAATGAAATAAGACAAAAGATAAAATATGTAGATGTAAATAAAACAATAAAAACAGCAATGTCGTTTTTATAATAAATACATTTAAAACAAGGAATCAGGATATGGAAAGTAAAGGAAGGCTAGATATATTAATATCAGTCAAAAGAAGCTTTAAGGCAAAAAAGTGCTCTACTAAAGATAAATGGATCATGTTGTAGTATTATTTAATCAACCAGAAAGATATGACAATTTTAAAGTATATGTACTCCTAACATTGACTGAAAATACATAAAGCAAACTGATAAATATGTAAAAAGAAATACACATATCTACAAAGATAAAGATAGATTTTTAAAGCCTGTCAATAATTGATACAACTAACATGCAAAAAGCTTTTTAAAATGATAAGCATACACAATATTTGAACAACATGCTTGACAAACCTGATGATGGACAAACTTGACCCAATGGATTCCCTCAACCTAGCAACACAGAACACACATTAATTTCAAGGCTTTATGAAACTTTTACTAAAATTGAATATATAGTGCTTCATTATGCAACTCTCAACAAATTTTAAATGATTGAACTCATACAGAGCATGAGAATTCTCGTGTTGATATCTGGGAAAGGGACAAGAGCATGTTTATTGATCAAAATTAAAATTAAGCTGTATTCAACCAAAACCCAAACTGAAAGTTCTATTTTCTTGAAAACTAACATAATACACTTCTAAGTAACCCATAGGTCATAAAGAAATTAAAATAGAGCATATAAAATGTTAAATGAAAGATAAAAATTTAAATCAAACTTGTGACATAAAACATAGTACATTGGGTGTTGTATTGAAATGTCATTGCCATTTCTAAGGTCATCCAGATTTTCTCATATGTAACCTTCTAGAAATATTATAATTTTGTGTATCACTTTTAGGTCTATGATCTATGTTGAGTTGGTTTTTGTGCCTAAATTATTAATTTTTTTTTTACCTGTGGATATTCAGTTGTTCTAGCACTGTTCGTGGTAAAGACTATTCTTTTCCCATCAAAGTGTCCTTGCTCTTTCATCAAACATCATTTGGTGTGGTGTGGATCTATTTCTGGGCTCTCTATTCTGTTTCACTCATCTATTGGCCTCTTCTTTCACCAGTACCACACTGTCTTGATTACTGTAGCTTTATAGTAAGGCTTCAAATTGGATAGTATTAGTCCTTCTACGTTGTTCTTCATCAATATTACGTTGGCTCTCCTGAATCATTTACCTTTGCATATCAACTTTAGAAATAGTTATCAATATCCACAAAGTAACTTACTGGGATTTGATTGGGTAGATACACATTTTCCAGGTCATAACATTCCTTCTTAGCACTAAGACTCTAAACATCTTGGGGTCTTTTTGAAACCTTTTCTCTTCAGTCAGACATAAATTGATCCATTCTCTGACTTACAAGTTGTGTAAACAATAAAACATTTCACAAGATACCCTGTGAATACCTTTTCTGCATAAAAACAGGTGAGATCCTTTTAAAGCATCATTTGGGAAGAAACTGTTCCCCACAAGTCAATTTTCCATAGTTGAAAATTCCTTCTAAGAGGTCCCCTTAGATTTCAAGGTGCTCCGGAATCCTATTAAGGAAAGCTTAGCCTGCCTCAACCCTCCAATTCTTACTCTCTTCCCTCTCTCAGCTTTTTGTGCCAAATTAGATAAGACTTTATCATTTAAAATAGAAAAATAAAGGTGGAATATAAGTTTCTAGGATAAAAAGGGACACCTAACCCTTGGGTAGAAGAGAAGGTAGCAGAAGTCCTATAAGAAATACAAGGGGTGGACAAAAAGACAATATAGGCAATAAACAAAACCAAAAGAAGATTCACAAATTGCTGAGAAGGGGCTGAATGGAAATTTTGTTGCTTATTGTGAAACTAGGGTTAGGGACCGGTGGTCCAGAGAGGAGAAGGTGGGACAGAGTTGAGATCTACCCAACTATATCTAGGGAATGTCATTTAGAGAAACGAAGGTGTGGATTCAGTATCAACCTCTCTAACAGAGGTGCAGACTTGGAAAGTGACATGAAAATTAATAAAAATGGTACTTCCCACAGGCCCGGTTTTCAGACTGTCAAACCGCTCAGTATGCTGGGAGGCTGTGTTACTGGGATGGTGTACAGAGGAACTTCTGTAAGTTGAAAGCCTTCCACACCAGAAGATATGTTGTAAAATTGCCAAATTATTTTTTCATGTTAGTAATAAGTATTTTTTGTTGAAATAGCTCTAAATTGATCTACATAGTATTTAAATATAATGCTTTAAGTAAGGAGGTATTCAATAACTTGTTGAATTGCTTTAACTATGTTATGAAGAGCATCAATTAAAGTTTTTTTGGTTACTTGGGGTTGTCATTATCAGCACACTTATTGACTTGCACCATAATGCAGCTGTCTCCTCAGGGTCTCTATTGAGGTATGAGCAGCTATTTGTTCTGTCACTAACTAATTCCCATTTGAGTGGTTTTGGAGTTGTTTTTGTTCCTTCACATGCCTTGCTGGAAGTGTTCATTTCTTTGTTGTATTCTTAAGTCTATCAATCTTGCCTAACTCTGTGCAATTGATTGTTTTTAGTTTCAGTATGTTGGGATAGCTAATCATTAAATTTATTAAGTATTGTTTGTAAAATATAAATTCATAGAGTGTGAGCTTTCGAGACAGGGTTATTCTGCTGTGGACTTCACAATCCATTAGTGAGTTGGGAAGTCAATTTAGCAAGCAGGACTCACTTTTGTTATTTAAAAAAATAGAATGTAATTGAATTGAAAAATATAATTGAAAATATTATTCATTTGCATGTGATAAACGCAAATGTTTTATAAAATTCATAGTAGTAGAAGATGTAAACTATGAGTTGTTATTTGAATGTAATCTACGGGAACAAATAATTGAATGTGTTTTAGGGCATTGAATTTTAGATAGATATCTTTTTTTCTTATTTCTTATAATTTCTTGATTTCTTTTCAGGTACTTGAGGGATAAAGCTCTCCATACAAAAACCCTCCATCTTAGGGTTACTGTCATTAGGGAACGGCCCCATGAAACCTGCAGTGTCTCCAATGAGTTACTTTTAAAGAACAACTGCTACTGAGAGATGGAGAATCCGTACAAAGCTCTCATTCTCTTGAGGCAGTGGTTATGACAGGGATCCACTTATTAGGAGTCTCAGAAGTGGGAGAAGTCTTAGAGACAAAGAATGGAAAGGGACAAGACCCTCTCTCATGCACGCAGCGTTTAAGGTAGAAATGTGGATTTCGACTGCTTTCATTTTGGAAAAAGTCTTTACTTTGTTGTTCTAGGAGCAGGGAATTAGCCTCAGAAAAAGAAGAGAGGCTTCCCTAGGTAAGACTTCAGCCACACTTTCACACAAAGGCATAACTGGTGTCTTTGAGGTTGCTTTTGTGCTCTGTCCAGCTCACCATGGTAGGAAGTCTGATGGGGATCCTGCGCAGGGGCCTATAGTTTTAACAAAAATAATTGGAGGACATTATTGCATTTCTCTAAGACTTAAGCATGAGGGCAGAAGGTGCATAGGCAGGCCAGGTTAAAACATAGGAATGAAAACTTTCAACTCTGAAGACAAGATAGATATTTAAATATTTATCAAATAAAAATATGATAATGATGATGATGGTTTTACTGGCTTTACTCCTTCTAGCACCTCTCAGAGGAAGTACAGACTTTACTACAACTTTTGATATTTCTTTCCAAGCCCCTTTACTACTCTATTTTTGCTTCCTAATATTTTCTTCAACCTTAAAGAAAAACAACAAAAAAGCTATTATTTTTAATCATAAATATTATTAATGTCTTATCTTAAACTTTTTTGATGCCTGCATTGTAAAAGTCACCAGGTTGAGTACGTTGGAAGACACAAAACTAAGTACACACTTGTTCAAGAAGTACAGAATGCGGATGGAGAGGGCTGATGGAGGGAGCAGCCCTGCATTTCCCCTGTAGTCCAAACATATCAAAACACAATCCATTTCTTTGTAGCTTGTTGAAGAAAGTATAAGCTAGCCACAGGGTTCATGTTTAGCTATTAAGCACTTTTATAACAATGAGAAGTGCCTTTTTGGAGACGTAACTTTCAACAGTTTGTTTCTGGGCAGATTTCCTGTGTCAGTATCCCCACTCTCTTCCTTTGCATTCATCAAGTTGTTTGGTAGAGGTAGAATCTAAGTGTTTGTGTGTCCAATTTACTTTGAGGTATAAACCATTGCTGTGCCCATTCAGTGTTTGATGCATAATTAGGCCTTGAATCAATAAGTGTAAATACAGCATTTGATCTGTAATGCTTCTTTACAAAGGTTTTTATTTTAATAATAAAACATTTTGTTCTAAAAAAAATCAAAAAGAAAAAACAACTCATGCGTGTACTTATTTTTAAGAAGACACAGAAGACAAGACATTTTGTTTTTCTTTCTCTCATTTTATCTGCTAGATGACTGCCCTTCTAATACTAAGACCTACATAAAACTAATTAGTATTAAAAACATCAAGCTTGATGGCAAATTTGAGTATTATAGCCATTTTTTACACCAACTTTTTATGACTTCTTACTGTGAGTTTCCCTGGAATAGATCTAGGTGTTCAACAAATTGGGAGGCATGGTTTCTTCCATGGATAATACAAAACCTCAAAAAAGATTTTCCTAGAAACTCAGCTATCATTAGAATTATTCGAAGAATGAAAACTTCTCTTGAAAGGAATTCCCAATAGCTCATTTGCTATGTAAACAAATCACATGTCCTGAAGGTATGGTTGGAGTATATAAAATATGAAAATGTTGATACCTGATAGATTCTAGGAAGAAATTTAAATTTATAGGCAAGCATTTCCTGGAGCGGGGGAAGACCCTTATGGTTCAATGAGTCTTGCATTAAAAATAACAAAGGAAGATAAATTAGCCCAGAGGATACTGTAGGCATGAATTTTATGCCCAATATCACTATGGCTGCAGTGCTGGGCACCACTTTGCTCTTCTGGAGTTGTGGAAAATAAGGATTATATCTACCAATCAATTCATGCAGATGCAGCTAATTTGTACCATAAAAAAGACAGTGAAAAAGAGGTAAGGAATATGAATGGAATATGGAAGTGAGTGATAATAGTACATCATTAATATAAAAGTTGTCATTTATTGAGTCCTTTCAGTACAGTTACCATGCTAAGTGCTTTTGTATGCATTAGTTAATTTAATCTTTGAGATAAAACTCCAACATAGTTTCTAGTTTTACTTCTAAAAAGCAAGAGCTATCAGGAGCCCAGGTGAGGCCCAGCTTGCTCGGTGTTAATAAAGTGGTTTATTCTGTTTGGTAGGTGTGGCTGCGGGTAACACTGGGGACTAGGCATGTCCTGTGTCAAAAGTTCCAGGCAGTGAGTGGATTCAAAATAGGTCTTCAAACAGAATTGGAAATATAAGGTATAGAATTCTGCTTCTAGGTGAGCAAAGCTGGAAAGTGCTAGACATGTTGAGAGAGTCCCAAAGAGCTCCCATTCAGAGAGGGACCTTTACACAGACATTCAAAATAGTGCACAGAAAATAGGTAGGAGATGTGGCAGAGACAATCCTCAGCATGATGAGATTTATGAGCTGACTGCAACTCACCAGACCCAGGAGGCTCAGGGGGTCACAAGATTCATTTTAAATCTAGCACATGATTTCACTGGGTCCTCTGATACCCTAATATTATCTCACCCTACCTTAAGTGCTTAACAACAAACTTATAAAGGAGTCATTTATTATCATCACCATCACCATCATCATTATTATCAGTCTTTACCAGTAAGGGAATTGTGTCTTAGAGAAGTTAGGCAACATGCTCAAGGTCACTAGTAAGAGTACAGAGTCAGGATTTGAAATCAAGTTGTCTGAATCTAGAGAGATTCTCTTAATGACCACCAGCTTATCCAAATAAAAGCACCAGGCTCATTCATTCATTCAGTAAACCAATATTCATAGAGTATCTGCTATGTGCCAACCACTGTGCTAGGTGCTAAATATTAGCTGCTCATTAAGAATTGGTTTTCTAAGTGAATGAATGAATTAATGAGCAAATTGAATGAATGAATAAATGAATGAATATACTATTATTTGTGAATGCATAACTTAGAATATACCAATTTGAATCTATGACATTTTGATTAAGCTGTTCTACTTCTACTGGACACCATAGTATAAGATCACACTCTTGTTCATAGAAGCAGACTCTTGCACAGGGGTTGGCTATGTTCTCACTGTCAATTACCCTTGACACAAAGCCTATCTTTAATTAGAGAATGAGGAATGGTAAAGTAGGCATTAGATCACAGTGAAAGCAGATTTCCTTTTTTTTTTTTTTTTCCAGCTCCAGGCAGATGGTCTGGACTTGGCAGCAAAGATGTTCGGGACACTACAAGCATTGTTCATAGCTGTTCCTGACACATAGAAGTGGATCCTCTAGATGGTTCTGATTCTTCAAATTTAGTTGTCCTATATAACTTATATTTAGGTCTTGACTTTCATTCATTATTGAACATTGAGTAAATTTTTATTACAGGTAACAGCTTAGCCTTGGCAATTTATAGTGAGGCCAAGGGAAACCCAGCAAATCCTTCCTAGGCAGGGGAAGAGGTTGTGATGTTCCCTTGGTTCTCAGTGGAGTGGAGATCTCATAGGACAGCACAGAAGAGGGCAGTGTTATAGCAGTCTTATGACTACATGAGAGCAGAGGGAAATGGGGAATTGCTTCTAAGCACAGTGAGCAGCACTCAGGAGGGCCCATATATTTATATAGTCAGGGGTGGGCAGTTAGGGGATAGGAAGTTGAGAGAAGTTAATCCACACAAATATCATTTAATTTTGTAGTCACTTGCTGATGTATATAGAGTAAATACAACCTCATGCCTGACATAGTTGCTAACCGTGGAACCATGGTATAGTGAACCGAGCTGATCTCTGATGGCCGGGAGACTTAGGCTATCCTCAGGAAATGGATGGGTTAATTACCATCTCTTCCTTTGAAGCCAGGATTGATGATGGTCACACGTGAGACACTGGAAGCCAAAGCCTTGTGTTCATTTCTCATTCCCAACACTAGCCAAAGTTTACTTCTTTCTTTTCCACTCAACAAAGCATATAGGAATCCAAGGAAAGTGTGAAGCTATTAAAGGATAATCTTAATTATTTCTAATTTATATGTAAAATAGGTGTTCACAAAGTATTAATGAATATGAGACAATGACATGGAGAAAAATAATCTATAAGATGTCTGCCTGGCTTATCAATCCATGCCTACTTATTTTCAGATCAATTGGTATGAGAAGTCTGTCACAGGAAGAAGTAAGGAAAAGAGAGAGAGAAATTAGGCAAGATTTTGTGAATCCATCCAGATATTGGGAGGTCGGGAGGAACACAAGTAAAGACCAGAAGGCTATGCCAGGTAACCAGTGCACAAGCTGTGTGTCACAGGAAGCATCCACTGGGGCAAGCTGTGGTCACAGGTGACAGAGAGAATAGGCCATGAACATCTTCCAGGCTCCATGGACGTTCAGGGAAGGCCACCAAATGTGCAAGTCTCTCTTTCCCATGAATGAAATGGTTCTTAATGAGAAGTCAAAATGGAAAATAAAAATAACAAATTTTATTCAAATCTACATTTCTTAGCTTCTGTGTCACGCAGGACCCAGGCAGTTTCATCATCCTTAGCCCATTGCTGAGTGGATTCTATATGGGGGGTGGGGAGGGCCTGTGATTTGATCTAAAACCTCCACTAATAATTGCTCTTTCTTGATTTCACTTTGTCTCTCAACACGCTTTGAAGTCAGTAGATCAGTGTTACTTACTGAGGAAGAAAAATGGAAGCACACAAACTTGGGGACACTCACTCACTACCAGATGGATGATGGACCAGGGAAAAAGCAGACTTGCAAACCCGCTATAGGTTTGACTATTCTTTAGAATTGTCTCATTTTTGGCACTGGCCTCAAGAGTAAAAGGACACATGAAGCTATTTCACCTCTCTTAAGCTTATAACCTGGGGCAGGCTCCCTGGGGTGGGACATCTTAAACTGAATTCATGCTTTTTGGTGGGGTCAGGAGATTTTCACTGGGAAGTGTGACTTTCACTTCTGACAAGCAACGACATTGCTTGATCAGCACGTAATTCTTAGGAAAAAAACATTTGGCTGAGCTAAATGGAAAAGCATCAGGCACAGACAGATTAAATTTTCCTTTAAATAAACATGGCCTTTCAAAGAGGCAAGAAAAACGTTTGGAGCAAAACATGCTGGGCATGAAAATTTCCAATGAAACATCTACCCACCCTGAGCAAGAACAAGTATTCCTTTGTTAAACCGATAAGAATGGTTTAAAGGTGTTTGTGCTGAAAGGCAGAGGTGTGGCTCTCTAATGCCACATCCCACACTCCTCAGGTCTCTCTGAGTATCTACATGCAGCAATTTTTTAATTAAATGACTAGGATTTGGGATATTTGAAGTTTTCCCAGCCTTCAGTTTCACTATAAAGGTGATAAAGAAATTCCTCTCCCTAAAGGCACCAGGAGGTTCTTCATATTAAGTGTAATGGCTGGGTTTTAGTCTGATCACTTTGTATCACAAAATACTGTTGATCAGTTTGCTTCTTAGAACTTCATAAAACATAAAACTTTTTACAAGGTTTTCATGCAAGTATGTCTTATCCATTGTCTTTCTGTTTCCATTATGTGCCCTTTTTCTTCTGTCCCAAACCCACTTCTTTCCCTCTACATTTTATCTCAGGGCTCCAAATTAGAAATCCAAGAACTTTCATATATCATTTCCATTGTCAATCACATGCCATTAATCATCAAGTTCAAACAATTTTGCACTTTTCCTCAAATGGGTATATGGATTCAATAAATATCTGTTAAACACTTGCACATGTATTAGCTACAGATCTGAACATTAGGAATATGGAGTAAAAGTGGAGATGTTCTCTTGGAACTTTCTTCTAGTAGGGGAGGGAAATGACAAACAGATAAACAACATGATTGCATATATATCTTATAGAGTTAATAAAATAAGGTATTATGATAGTGATGTGCTTATCTTCTTAACACAGAGCAATATTTAAACTGAGACTTGGATGATGTGAAGGAGCCAGCTACAAAAATACCTAGAGGCAGAATAGTCCAAGCTGGAAGAAAAGCAAGTGCAAAGGCTCTGGGTGGGGAATGGTCTAGGTATGTAAGACAGAGCAAAGGGCCTTTGGCTGGAGCATGGTGGGGTTGTGGTTCCAGAGCCTCACATTATGAGAGAAGAGCCCAGTAGGCCGTGATAAGGAATTTTGTTTCATTTTAAGTGCAATGGGAAGCCGATTGGGGGTCTGGAAAGGATAGGAAAATAAATCTAAATTATATTTTTAAATATTAAAAAATGAACCACACAGATGATGGTGGTTTGAGCTAGGTGATAGCTCTGGGCAGAATTTACAATTCTCTAAATATTAGGGAGTTAAATTGATTCAACTTGCTGATTAACTAAATATGGAATGTGAGGCAAATATGAAAATCAGGGATGAAGCCTAGATGTTGAACCTAAATAACAGGCAGTTAGGGTTACCATTTATTCCCACCCTCCTGCCCCACCACCCCTAGAATCATCTTTCACTTAGATCTCAGTCACAGTCTGATATCTTGTTCACCGAATTGCAGCCTTGGTACTCTAAATAGATCATCCACAAATCTGCCAGGATGATTCATAGAAAAAACAACATACCCTCATTACTCCAGTTCTCACAGCGTTTCAATGACTTCCTATGTTTCACAACAGATGACAAGCTCTCCGTACAATTTTCCATTTGCCATGTTGTATATGTAATCTGTACATGTACATGTGCAGTGTTCAGTGATGTGATAGGCAGAATTCCAAAATGGATTCCAAACTTCTCTGCCCTAGTGTGTTTGGCCCTACAATTTCCTTCCCAGGATGTGTCTGTGAATATGATGCATGTGAGTATCCTAATTAGGTTATGCTGTGTGTCCATGGAAGATTGTACCGAGTGGACTTGATTTAACCAGGTTAAAGCTCTTCCAAGAGGGCTGGCTCTTTCTGATGAGGCTCTCCTGCTGGCATTGCAGAAGCAAGCCATTATGAGTTTTACAGCTGACAAAAAGTGAATTTTGCTCACAAACCATGTAAGCTTGGAAAAGGACTCTGACATGCAGATGGGACACCAGCCCCATCCTGACATCGTGATTACAGGCTTGTGAGACTATAAGCCAAGGTGCCAACTAAGCCATGCCTGGATTCCTGAGCTGTGAGAGAATATACACATGTTGTTTTAAGTCACTAAGTTTGTGGTGATTTGTTATAGCAGATAAGAAACTAATGGAATGGGCTTTCATGTCTGAACTCGTGATTTCCAACCTTAGTCATCTTGACTAGCCTCAGCATTTTTATTTCAACAGCACCAAGTGATTTGCAAGTTCTAGCCTTTCTCTAGCTTTCTTTTGCTCTCATGTCCTGGGCAATTCTGGCTCCTCTTTCTAGAATTTCCTCCATCTCGCCATCATCTAATCTCTACCTAAAAACACTCATTTGGGAAGCTTCAGTTAATGGCTCATCCTCGTTTCTTTATTCACTCTTTCTTTTTTTTTTTTTTTTTCCTTGAGATGGAGTCTTGCTCTGTCGCCCAGGCTGGAGTGGAGTGGTGCGATCTCGGCTCACTGCAACCTCTGCCTCCCGGGTTCACGCCATTCTCCTGCCTCAGCCTCCCGAGTAGCTGGGACTACAGGCACCCGCCACCATGCCCAGCTAATTTTTTGTATTTTTAGTAGAGGCGGAGTTTCACCCTGTTAGACAGCATGGTCTCAATCTCCTGACCTCATGATCCGCCCGCCTCGGCCTCCCAAAGTGCTGGGATTACAGGTGTGAGCCACTGCGCCCAGCCTATTCACTCTTTCAATACATATTTATTGAACTTCCACCTTGCACCAGAGGATGTAGAGTAAAAAACAGAAATCTATGCTCTCATTTCCATTATATTCCAATGGGAGGAAGAGATCATTAACCAAGTAAACAATCAGGGCCAGGCGTGGTGGCTCACACCTGTAATCCCAGCACTATGGAAGGATGAGACGGGAGGATCGCTTGAGCCCAGGTGTTTGAGACCAGTGTGGGCAACATAGGGAGACCCTATCTCTACAAAAAGTTTCAAAATTATCTGGACATGGGGGTGCGCACCTTTAGTCCCTGCTACTTGGGAGGCTGAGGTGGGAGGATCACTTGAGCCTGCCAAGTTGAGGCTGCAGTGAGCTGAGATCGTGCCACTGCACTCCAGCCTGGGAGACAGAGCAAGACCCTGTCAAAAAATAAAATAAAATAAAGTAAAAATAAAATAAAATAAAATAAAATAATAAAACAAACAATAAAATGAATATTTAATTTCTATTTGGAATAAATTCTGTGATAGAAGGATCAGACAAAAGAAAAGCAATGACTCCTCCACACGGCCTCCCCAGACCATCTCTACCTGTCCCATTATTTCACATCTGCTCTCCATAGGTTGCAGGTATATCAACAAGAGGGATGCTCTTTGATTCATCTTCATATCCCTGGTACCTAAACGATATGCCGAGCACTTTGAATATGCACAGTAATGTGTGTTTCTAAATGAATATAGGATCTTTCAGTTCCCATTGGCCCCTCTAAAAGTCAGTGCAAAACATTACAAAACCAGAGCAAAACCACAACTCTTATATCTACCCTGTCCCTGAATTAAGGAGGACCTGGACTGGGACTTAATATTCAATAGAGTGGGATCTTAATTAGCCAACTTCTCCTAGCGTATTTCCCAGCATCCCTGAATGCATGTTTTAACGTGACTCGGCAACCTCTTTGATTCCCCAAGTGAGTCACTGATCTGTTTTCCTTGACTTGAAATCATAGATGCTGGTGTCCTTTTAGTTCCCTCTTAGTCCATTTCAGCCATTTGGGGTTTGGTTATCACCTAGTTTTTTCTAATCCCATCCCCTGCTTGCAATTTCTCTTGCACAGATTGCTATTACAATAAGAATTTGCTAATTTTGAGGCCTCCTAGCAACTTTGGACACTCTTTTTACATTGAAGTAATACATTGCCTACCTTTTGATTCTTGGTGGTAGCCAGATACTCAGTTCCCCAGTCTCTTTTGGAGCTGGGGTACACTCATTTGACCCAGGTACTGTTAATTAGACTCAAGAGCTGGATTTTATATAGGAAAATAGTAGTTTTAGAAAGCAGGCCCCATGCGGAGTCCTTTCAGGGGATAGTGGGAGCTACATCCAGTTCCCAGGGGGAGTGGTGGTTAAGGTTCTAGTAGAAGCACCCAGGACTAGCTGGCTTCTGTGATACCTGTACCTGGCAGAGGTACCACATTGTCTCTACTGGGACCAGTTCTGTCATGTGGCTTTTAGCATTCTTTTGGGCTGCATAGTCCGGAGATTCTCTGACATACCCAAAGAATCAACTGGCTTTCAACTGAAAGAACAGACATCCCATATGATGTGCTTGGTCTCTACCACAGCCCACTGTCTACCTGGCCATTGTCCCTACTCCCTGCCATGCACACACACACATGGACATGCAGAGAGTACATGCTTTGAGTGTGGATAAAGGTCCAGAGAGTACTACTGTCTAGGAAGGCCCCTTGGGCTTGAGTTGTTTCACTGATCTTATTTAGTCTTCATTTGTTCTTTCCAAGCTCCTGACCTAGTCAGTTTCAATACCTTCTATCCTTCAAATGTGATTCTACCCCAATATGCTTAGCAGCTAAGGCCTTAATGTAGAACAGTATTATTCTACAAATCTCACAAATGGAGAGCAAAAGGGACAGGTTTGGACAGTGTTTCACTTGAAGAGCAGTGCAAGACTCACCCATTCCCACATATCTCCACAGAGAGCAAACTCACTGTGGTGGCCTCATTAGCAGCGGTAGTACAGATCTGCTGCCAAGGAAACAACATCCTTTTTGATACCCAATGCCAGAACTTCATCAAAAATGGAAACAGAAAGGAAGTTCTAAAACAAACAGCCTGTTTTTTTTTTCTACACCGTAATCTCAGCAGGCCCATTATATTGGCAGGTCAGCTTCCTCATGCAATTACCCACACAACACATGGGAAGCAGCAGGCAGGGCAGGACCAGGTGGAGTAGAGTTGATCAAAGCAGCAGTTCACCACCTTTAAAAAAGAGGTGGGTGTCTCATCAGCAGAGATGACAGAGTGACTGCAAAATGCCAAGCTCCATGTGGAGGTAGAGACAGAGGATGCTCTGAGAATCCCTGAGAATGCCAAGATGCACTTCCCAACAGCCATGCTACTATGATATATTAAGCAACCTCCTCAATGCCTCTATGTCTTTTAAAAATTATTATCGACTGCTTTTGAATTTTGCACAACAAAATGCAACTTAATTTAAGGCTCCAAGTGTAATCATGAACCATGATACTTAGCCTGAGTTAGGTATTGAATCTGTTCCTTCCTCCTGGTCTCCTGTCAAGGCACTTTCATGAGTAAAGGAAATGGTTGGGTATGAAAAGTGCCAGCATATGCACTTAGAGTAAAATCTAAACCAGTTTTGGTTCAGCCACATCCTGTCTGTGGGTGATGGGGCAAGTCACTCCCCAAGCCTGAGCAAAATAGAAATCTCAGTCCACACCCCACAAGTGATACAGGGCTATGACTGGCACTTAACAGTTTTGTCATAGGTGGTCAATTGTCATTTGCAGAATCTATTGTTGCAGAATCTGTGGCTATCCCTGTTATAAAATACAGAGTTCTAGAAACTATTTGCGGGTAGAAGAGAAAACATACAAGAGCAAGGGAGCTGAATGGCTCCCTTTCTTACTCCTCTCTTCGGCTATGGCAGACATGATACTGTCAGCATCTGGGTCCCCACATAAACAGCTGTCTGCCTGAAACAAGCCAGGAGGCCCATATTAAATAATGAAGATAGGATACATTAATTACACCATAGTAAGTAACTACCATATAAAATATGACCATTATATGATTGTTATTACTTTTACTACATTATTCATGCTGACATAAATATAACAGCCCGCTAGTCATCAGTGTCACACTGTTTTTATAGAGAAGGAAAACGGAGCTCAAAGCATTTAATGGCCTAATGGCCAAACCTCTAAAACACCAGAATAATGGTTGGCAATGCATGAAAAGAGGTCAGCAGGTTTGCCAATAGGACAGCTTAATGACTGAGCTCTGTTTTAATTTGGACTTCCCATCCCACTGATGCCTTCCTCGCCTGTCAGCCTTATAGCTGGGCAGAACAGGTTGCAACATATGGGCAAATAAATGCAGAGGTCTGTGATAGGTTACCCTGGTCCAGAATATCAAACATGGTTTTCCAATTATATTGTATGAGCTTCATTTGTTTGACTCTTGAAAACAACCATCTAGATCCCTATGAGCCCCTCATATACCAAACCTTGGAGGTGATAACTCACATCAGTTACAAGCAAGTTTGCCGACTAATATTTCTTACAAAGTGGGAAGTACAGCTATTGATTTTATCTTAACATAGAATTAAGAAAATCCAGGAAGCATTTTCCCAAGGACACAATTGCTTTAGTCAATATAAGGTTTAATGAATTGAAATCCTTGCTCTTTTCTGGATATCATACTACCTCTCATTAGCTCTCTAAGAGAAAGGAGAAAGAGGGGTGTATTATCTGTTCTTACACTGCTATAAAGACATACCTGAGACTGGGTAATTTATAAAGAAAAGAGGTTTAGTCAGCTTACGGTTCTGTGGGCTGTACAGGCTTCTGCTTCTGGGGAGGCTTCAGGAAACTTACAATCATGGTGGAAGGTGAAGTGGAAGCAGGCACATATTCACATGGCCAGCAGGAAAGAGGGTGAAGGGGGAAGTGCTACACACTTTCAAACAACCAGATTTTGTGACAACTCTCTCACCATCACAAGAACAGCAAGAGGAAAATCCACCCCCATGATTTAGTCACTTCCCACCAGGTCCCCCAATACTCAGGAATTACAATTTGCCATGAAATTTGGGTGGGGACAGAGAGCCAAACTATATCAAGGGGTAAACAGCAAATGTGTAAGGCAAAGACAACTTTTTCAAATTCATAATTCTCAAAGACTTTGTCTCTATACCTGTCAAGTTGGTTAGGCTTGCTACATGCCTTGCTCTTCAGCTTCTTCCTCATACAGACCCAAAATGGGCAAAGCAAGGAAAATTTTAAAAGATAAACTTTTTAAAATTATCATGAAAAGATTAAAATTTACCCTTGGTAGGCACTTAGAAAATATATAATGTAGATATATAAAAATATATAGATGTGGCTGAATTTTTAATCTCTGTAGATGGCTATTCTAACTGTATATGGATATGGAAATGGCTTATTCATTCATCAAGTATTTTTGGGGGGTTCCGTGTACAAAGTAGAGTCGGGGGTTATTCCTTTCAGTCTTTTGCTAATATGTTTGGGTCTTTGTACCTCCTTAAACAGCAGTGAGAATTACCATTATTTTGTCTTTATTGTCCATCTCTGCTTAATTTTCTAGTACTATGAGAAATTTAGAAATCAAAGTAAGAGATTTACAAGTCTCTACTAGAATTGTTGCATTAGGTACCAAGTAGGACAAATCTCATGCTGGTGGCCCTGCTACTCTCAGGATTACCCCTGAAGATCATATGAAATGATGAATGTAAAATACTTGCTAGCCAAGGGCTGTATGTGTACCAGGTATACTTATCATATTATCCAAAATTTAAAATATAACAGGGTGCAACTTGAGATCTGATCCTATCATGCTCAGTTTATTAAGAAACATTCACTGATGCTTTACATTAACTATCAAAAATTCAGATTTAATATTTTCTCTTTATTTTAAACTCACAATTTAAAGTATACTTAAATTACTAATGATTCTTATTTATCATTATGAAAATTTTGAAAATTTGTAAAAGTGGAGAGAACAGTATTGTGAACCTCCATGTACCAATGAACCAGTTTTAAACAATTTCCAATATATGGCCAAGTTTATTTCCACTGCTATCTCCCTCCTCCCGAACATACACAGTGGATTTATTAGAGCAAACACCAAACTTTGTACCATTTCATCATTAAATATGGTCATGTGCCCCATAGCCATGTTTCAGTCAAGGACAGACTGCATATATGATAGTGGCCCCATAAGATTATATTGGAACTGAACAATTTCTATTGCCTAGTAATGACATAGTCATCCTAATATTGTAGCACAATGCATTACTCACGTGTTTGTGGTAATGCTGATGTAAGCAAATCTACTTCACTGCCAGTCATATAAAAGTATAGCACATGCAATTATGTACAGTACCTAATACTTGATAGTGGTAAAAAACATGTTATTAGTTTATGTATTTACTATACTATACTTTTCGTCATAATTTTAGAGTATTTTTTTTCTACTTATAAGAAAAAAGTTAACAATCTCAGACAGGTCGTTTAGGAAGTATTGCAGAAGAAGCTATTGTCATCATAGGAGATGACAGTTCCATGCATGTTATTGCCCCTTAAGACCTTTCATAGGGACAAGATGTGGAGGGGAAAGATAGTGATATTGATGATCCTGACCCTGTGTAAGCCTAGGTTACTTTGTGTGTTTATGTCTTAGTTTTCGTTTTTTAACAAAGTTTAAAAAGTAAAAACATAAAAATAAAAAAGTTTAAAATGAAAAGAACTTACAGAATTAGGATATAAAGAAAGACAATACATTTTACAATTATGCAATGTAGCTGTGTTTTAAGCTGAGTGTTATCACTAGTCAAAAGTTTAAAAATTAAAAAGTATATAAAGCAAAAATGTTACATTAAGCTGAAGTTAATTTGTTACTGAAGAAAGATAATTTAAAAAAACAAATTTAACGTAGTCTAACTGTACAGTTTTATAAAGTCTACACTCATGTCCAGTAATGGCCTAGGCCTTCACATTCACTCACCATTCATTCACTGACTCACCCAGAGCAACTTCCAGTTCCACAAGCTCCGTTAGTGGTAAATGCACAGGTGTACCATATTTTAATCTTTTATACCGTATTTTTACTATACCTTTTCTATATTTAGGTAAGTTTATATACACAAATACATATCACTGTGTTATAATTGCCTACAGTATTCAATACAGTAACTAGCCTAGAAGCAATGGGTGTATTGTAGGCTATATCATGAAGTTTGTGTAAGTACACTCTATGATGTTGGCACAATGACAAAGTTGCCTAACGAAACATTTCTCAGAACCTATTCTCATTATGAAGTGATATATGACTGTATATTAATATACCTCTCTAAAATACAAGGACTCTTTCTCCCATGTGTTTGCTTCAACATGACCACAATAGATGACCACATTTAAAAGAGGCCTTCAGGAGATGCTTTCTTATTGGGGAAGAATATTGTGCCATGTGTCTTACTTAAGAATATTTGGTGACCCCCCTGAGCCCTGTGGGGGGTACAGATTCCATCTTGGGGTGGATGAAATCTCAACTCTAAGATCATCCTCTACCCACAGTCTTCCCACTGTCCCCCCACCCCTTATCTGTGCACATTTGTTCATGCTGTGTAATCTAACACAATGCCAGGCCTCCTGCTGCCCTTCTGTTTTCACTCTCCCATTTTGTAAGGATTTCTCCAATCTAACATTTTGTTTTCCTCACATTATTGGAGCCTCTAGTGATTTTTTTTTCTTTAAACTCTGTTGCATTGACTGTACTATTAGAAGGCAGTGTTATAGAAATTAAAAGCATGTGCTTCAGAGTGACAAAGCTGAGTCTAGGAATTTCTCATGACTGATTTACTGCTAGTAAATGTTCTTTGGAAAGTCCCCACTAACTGTCACATCCTTGAGCATTAATAGGAACAGTTTATATTGTTATTTAGAAGATTATTTATGAGTGTATATACATGTAGACATATGTCTATATGTGTATATAGAATACAATTTCATATGTATACTACCTGTACACATGCATATACATCAAATATATATATTGTTTAGCACTGAGAACAATGAAGGTAGTATTATTATTGCTGTGGTTACAATCTGTATTCCAAACCATATTCTGCTTTCTGATATATACAGTAGCTTATTGTTATCTTTCACTATGTAACTCTTGAATTATTAGTTATCTTTCTTTGTGTTTACTTTCAGATGTCAGCTTCTTGAAGTCAGAGCTTTTGATTTTCCTATAGTGGCTAGCTTCACAGAGGAAATTCTCAAAGATATTTCAAAACACAACCAGCCACTATACAGAGAGGCAGGGAGGCCCAGGATATTCTGTTAAATAGGAGAGCCTCTCCCCATCTCTTTAGGCTCCCTACCAAGTGCTCCTCTGCTATTGGTGCATAGGCAGTTTAGTGTCAACCAAAAGACAATATTTCTTTCTTGGATTTAATAAAAAGCGGAGGTGATTGGGCAGGCTGCTCTAAAGAAAAGACCTGCAATATCCCTCCTGCCATGGTATAGAGCACGTTGAAATGAATCTGTAGGTTTCTTCCAAAAGACAAAAAGACTTTTTTTTTTTTTTTCCCAGAAAACAGGTGATGGGACAACTGGAAAAACAGTCATTTCCAACTGACGTGAGTCTCCAGACAGCTGATCCTACCACAGGGCTGGCTGCTTTATTCTGGAAATGTCATCCTTCTTTAGTCTGTAAATATCATGCTATAGAACACCTTAGCCCTGGCTTTAGGAAGGGCCTGAGCCAACGTTGCACAGGCAGTTTACTGTCAACCTAAGGGCAATGCTTCTTTCTTGGATTTAATAAAAAGGCAAGGGGGCTAAGGAGGCTGCTGTGAAGAAAGGACATGCAATATTCCTCCTGCCATCACACTGTGGCTTCTTTAATAAAGTGATGAAAAAGTGTCTTTGTCCTCCAAACGCAGGTCCTACTTGAGCATCTGCACTGTTTCACTTTCGAATGTGTGAATTCTTGGAATATGACTGCATCCTCACTTTTGCACCTATACCCATAATGTCTGTCAAGGGCTCTGCAGTGCCCCTTTACCTTGAAATGTCTCCCAAGTCCAGGCCAAATCCTCTATTTCACCTTTTCATAGTCTAACCCGCCACTAAGTAAAGATGTAGTTCAGTTAACTAACACTTTGTAAAAAATAAATTCCCCCAGAAATGTAAAGATTATCTTTCTTACTCTAAAGCATTCCTTACTGTGAATTACACAGTCAGATTTCTCTGCATTCAGTACCTGGATGAGAACAGAAAATCACAATTTCATTGTGAAGAGGGAGGTAATTTTTGGCATATGGATCATTTCTAGTGAAGGCTGGTCTGAAAAGGGGGTTGATATGATAGAATTTGTGTCACTAAAAGACAGTACGAAAGGCTGCTTGTGGTTATAGGGGGAGGGGAACATTTGGGATATGATGAGAGGGAATCAGAGAAAGAAGTGGCGAGTATGAAGGCTAAACTTCACCCATTTGGAAATTTTGCTGGTACTGCACAGACAGCAGCAGCAGCAAGAATGTTGTGGTTTAGAATACAGAGTCTGGAGACAAATGACCTGTGAACTAATCCCGGCCGCCCTACTTACCAGGTCTGTGAACAATTTACTTAGCTTCCGTGAGCTTTAGTTTCCTTATCTGTAAAATGAGGACAAAAAAGTGTTCACAGGCCGTAGGGCTGTACTGAGGATTAAAGGAGATGATGCATGTTAGTCATTTAGCGCAGTGTCTGGCACACCACACATTATGTAACCACTAAATGCTACGTATCACTAACTACATTTGTCCTGAAAGTAGAGAAATAATAATTACTATTGGAAAGTTTTCCTATTGATAAACAACCCATTATATGTGATCTTATTGTCTAAGTTTCTCTTTTAAGTGTCAGTTTCAAAAAAAAAATCTGATGTTTAATTTAAAACTTTACATTTATTTGATTATTTCCCTAAGCTAAAGCTTAATGAAACACTTAGTACTTTATAGAAACTGTTCTAGGTCCTCACATACATTCACACATTTAATCTTCAGAATAGCCCATTTTACAGGTGAAGATAATCAAGGTGCAAATAGATTAAGTAACTTGTTTGTGGAGTCCCTCAGCTATTATAGTTTAACCTAGGATGATGTGATCCAGAGCCTCTGTTTTTAAGATAATGATGCTTGGAGAGATAAGGTGACTTATTAAAGGTCATGTAGTATATGAGAAGTAGGACTGTTCTCCAGTCCAGTTTTCAGTTTTTCCTCCCTAATAGAATTGTTTCCTTGTTAGCTTACATCTTTCCTCCACGAAGGCTGTCCAGCTTAGTGTAGGAGAAAGTACAAAACCAAGTATTCAATGGCTTGAGCTCTCAATACTTATGTGGCTTAGGGCAGAGATTGAATGGTGACATAATTCTTTGGGCTTTAGTTTTTATTTTGTACCATCTGACTGGCAATTAGTCCATACAACAGCATTTGGGTAATTGCAAGTTAATTGGAAAATTAACTTGAAAATTGAAAAACACTAGAAAGCAGTAAGATATTATTCTTATTAATACCAACATTTCTGTCCCTTCTTTGAATATATTTCTGGCATTATTTTATAGTCACAAACAAATCTGACTAATAATAATTCCCTAAAGTTTTTTCTTCTTTTTTAACTACCAAGTTCCAGACTCCAGCCTTTGAGAATCTGATCCAGTTGTTCTGAGATGGGCTTCTGGAATCTAATTTGTAAACCTCCCAGGTATTTCTGATTAAATCGATTTACAAACCTGTGGTCTATGCCACGAAGTTGAGCTTTGGATCATAGACTACCTTGAGTATTTTTCTGAGCCTGGGGTTTATCTTCTGTAAGACTGAGTTCTTCAGTGGGAGTTATATTTTCTTATGTTTCCCTTATAAAACTTGCAGAACCTAGATCAGAACTGGGCAGGAAAGTTGACTGAGTTATATGCAGTTATTTGGTTGAACCCATTATAAGTAGATTTGTGGCATTCTTGTGTAAAATAAGTTTTAAAAGAAGCAGAGTTAAAGTTGCAAATAAAATCCTTTACTGACACTGATGAATTAGCTTACTGAATGACACCCCCATGGATATAGACTATATGACCTTTCAAGGTAATGACCCTTTAAAGAGGTTACTCTTGATTCAAAGGCCAAATCAAGATAAGCAAATCATTTTGGAGAAAATAAAGTAGCTGAATCCAGCCAGCGAGCTGAATATTTAGTGAACTATCTTTTAAATAAAGTAGTATTCTCAGTGTTTCATTAGGGATTTAAAACTCAACCCAGAGTTTTACTGAGGTGTAGTATCATGGACATTCGATGCTGCAGCCAAACCTGGAATTGAATCCTGGCATCTTGCTTAACATTGGTGTAGACCCCAGCAACGTTCCTAGTTTCTCACCACCTATGTTTTCTTATCTGTGCAACTGAGAGTGTACAGAATTAAATGAGGTAACAGACACATGAAAGCACATGTGCAGGCACATGGTGAGCATGGGGCAAATGGCAGCTGCTATTCTTTTTAGACATAATGAACGCACCCAGAACTGTCTGTTTTCCTCATTTCCCCTGATGGTTGGAAGAAATTAATGCAGTTGCTGAAGCAGTGGAGGAGTGCATAAAGCACTGGGAAAGGCCAACTTAATACATGTGATTTAATTCCAGAATGTGTTTCTGAAAATCCCCTGACTTCCTTGTGAATATCCGTTATCTCTCTGCTTAAAAACAAGGTACACAATGCTTCTTGTGGCATTTTGGCTGCTTGTTTTAGAAGGAGACATTGATAAATTGGAGAGGATCCAAAAATGATAAAAGGATTAGAGGATATGACCTACAGAGAAAGATTATTAAAAGAACTCATACATCCCGCCTGGAGCAATGATGACAGTGGGTGGGGAATGTGATAACTGAACATAAATACTAGGAATAGGTAAGAAATAAGGAAAAAACTATTTTGAGTTATTACAGGGTGGACAAACAACAATCAATGGACTTAAACCAGAAAAGCAAGCACTTGGGTGAAGTATTCCAAGAAGAAATATTTTCAACAGAGAGGTCAATTAACACCTTGATTATTTCATCTGAGAGGTGATCCTATGCAGTTCTTTAAATAGTACCTCCAAAGGCTGATTATGCGGAAGGAATATGTATCCTGGCTGCCAACACTGCATCTGTGCCCAAGTCCTTAGGTAATATATACATTTCGAAATGGAGACAAACATCATGTATTTTTTTCTCTATGTTTTTCTCCTTTGCCTAGTGTGGTTAAGTGTACTGGTGACCTTGAAAACAGTATGTCCTTTTCTACAACCACAGAATCTTTGAATGTGATTTTATTTCAAAAAGGCTTCTTTGAAGAGATAATTTAAGGACCTTGAGATAAGGGCACCATCCTGGATTATCCGGTAGGTCATTAATTCAACAACAAATGTCCTTATTAGATACTGAAGAGAATACAGAGACACATGAAGAGAAGGAGGCAATGTGACCACAGAGACAGAAATTGGAGAAAGGTATCCAAGGAAGCCAAGGATCACTTGGAACCACCAGAAGCTAGAAGGAGCAAGAAAGGATCTTTGCTTGGAGTCTTCAGAAGGTGATTGGCTCTGCCAACACCTTGATTTCAGACTCTGGCCTCTAGAAGAGTGAGAAAATAAATTAATATTGTTTTGAGCCACTCAGCTTGTGGTAATTTGTTATGGAAGTCCTGGGAAACTGACAGACTCAGTGTAAAGGTTAATTTTTAAAAATAGAACTCCCAGAAATTCTGAACATCAGCCACCAAAAACAGCTGATAATTAATGCATGGGACAGAGTCTTATATGCTTCCTTATGATTCAAATACTAGGATTCAGTGAGAGATGACTTCTTAGATGGAGCTCCTTACAGATGGAGCTAGAGAAATGTTGGGCAAGATGGGGTTCTGAGAGGCTGGCCTGGTCAGAAGCTAGCCATAGAAGCTTGCTAAGGAAATAATCACAGAGTCTGGAATTCGGCTTGGAGCTAGGATATGAAGAACAAGTTTATCTAAATGAATAAATGGACCAGGAACCTAAGATTGATGGTGGCTGAATCTCTTGTGAAGGAGACTCTAAGAGCTCTGAGGTAAGCTCTATAGGCTCAGCTGGTATTCAGAATCAGGGACCCAGCCCATGCAAGGGGGACTGCAAATGCAAGGATGGGTTCCACTATGAGGAAGAGCCCAGAATACTTGGCATCTCAAAACTAGGACATTTCAAAGGGTAGAATAGCAACAATGGTAGCTTAATGAGAGCCTTCCAAGTAGAGAGCAATGAGCAGCACTCAACTTTATATGTACTTTCTTCCTTAGCAGGAATCTTCCCTGACAAACCGATCTAGAGTTCAGACCTCAGGTTGTAAATCCATGAAATCTAAGAAACGGGAGTGAAAAGTAGGCTGGACCTGAAAAGCTCTCTCCACACGTAGCAACAGGTACAGGACCTTAGACCAGAAACTCTAGCACTATAGGAGCCAGTATACTGATATTCATTCAACATTTAACTAGCATATATAAAGACAGAAAAAAAAAGTTACTAAGCTATTTAACAAATAAAAATGTCAAGGCAGTATTACAAATATTTGACAAATACATAGGCAAGTAGAAATTTTTAAAAATACCAGTCATGATAGTGCCTTCATGTTGCCAGAAAATAGATTATCTAACAACAGTCATTTATTCTGATATGCTAAGATGTTTCCTATCTCTTCCAAGATATTTGATTCAAAGTGGCTTTGGAAGACGGTATGATTACTGCAAAGGGATACTTAACACATTGTAGGATCCAGGCATCAGAGAGGAATGATTCTTTGGGACTTTCCTAGAAATTCACACATCTACTTCGCCCAAATTGCTTCAAATAAGGTAAAACTTTAAAGAACTAGCTATAATTAAAAGCACTGAAAATAGACAGATTCTCCCAAGATGTATCAAATAGCCTGATGACTGAACATCAGGTAGGGTGGGCAGGGCTAATTGAGGCAGGCTTGGGTCTGAAGGCTTTGGAGGTCCTTATCATTGGTCTGCGTGTGATATCCTCTGAAAACTATAGGAAGTTATCAGGCCTGAAAACTGGCTCTGATGACTTCCTACAAGAAGATTTTGTGATGCGATGTGTTTTAATTCAGAACCTTTATTTAGGATAAACTCAGAAAGGAAGATGAGAAATGGCATTGACAGATTTTGAATTTGTTGTACGAAGCATTGGGCTCTGGGTTAGGTGCTTCACATAAATTTAAAAAATAAAGGTTACTATTTATCAGACATAATGTTCAAGTCACTACCCTATAAACTATGTGTATGATATTTTATTTGGTCCCATGGAATAATTAATGCAATTAGCATTATTCCCATTTGCAGGTGAAGAAATTGAGGGTTAGAAAGATAAGTCATTTGTTCAAATTTCCATCACAAAGAAGGAAAAGATCTCAGATTTGAACCAGATTTGTCAGCATATGCAATTCTGCCTAAAGGTCAACATGAGTGGTAAGTCAGAAGTGGAGTTCACCTGTACACCTGCCACTTACCAAGGCTGTGCTCTTCCCTCAGCACCTTCATAACAAACAACAAAACAACAGTGGGAGAAGGCAGAGATACTATGGTGGGTAGATTTATACACTCTAATAGATATACATAGTATACCCTATGTATACTCAATAGAGATACATAGAGTATGTAAATATACGTAGAGTGTATAAATCTACATTTACTCACTCTAATCAAGACCAGGGCCATACCTGGAGGAACAAATTGTAAGCTCCGCCAAAGGCAGTTGATGCCACCTTGAGAACACTCAGATGTGGACACTGAAGAGAGAATTCTGCTGATTGGTTTCTAAATGCAGAAAGGAAGAGCTAGAGAAAATCTTAGGGGCTACTGAGTTCAGGGCCTTCAGTTCCCGGATTCACTGTTTACCAGAACACACCATGAGATTCTTCAGATAATCATCTCTTGTTTGTAAAGTCTTTGAGGATTAGTCATCATTCATCTCTTTAGTCCAGGGATGCTGCCGAGCCAGCACCTTACCACACTGCTGGTGATATGGACAGTGTTATTAGTATTGTCCCAGAATAAAACATAACTAGCACCATAAATCTACTGACACTGGAAAGAAAGGCACAGAATTTATGCCAACACAGTATTGGTTTGCGATTGTCTGTTATTGTCTTTGCCACTATTGGGAATAGAGCCAGGTGATTGAAGTGTACAATGAAGATTCACATCCCTCGAATGGAAATTACAGGCCATGTAACTGCACAATAAACAGCAGGCAGTTGCCAAATCAGTAAATTCTCCCCAGTAAATGCTTTGGCGGTTTCAAGATAGATTGGTTTGGGCAGTGAGCTTAGATCATCAGAATTCAATCTTGGTTCTGTCACCTCATACCTGCTGTGTGACCCTAGGTAAGTTAATCTTTCTGTTTCAGAAATTTCTTATCTACAAAATGTCAATTGTAAAAATATCATCTGACCTATAGAAGTGTTGGGAAGATTAAGGTACTATATATAATGAAAGTAGCACCACACCCTGCAGACGTTAGTTGCATCATTGATAATACAATAATAGGAAATAGAGTTGTTGCTGTATCACAAGTGCCACTTCTATGAAGCCTGTCTCCACCCTACTACTATTGCAGAGGGCTTGAAGAAGACTCATGCATGACCCCTGCCCCAGGGGACTCATTATCACAAAGCACGAATCCCTAATCTTTTGTTATTTTCCAAAAGTTTGTATGAAGACATTTAAACACCATTGTGCATTTATCAACACAGATAATTATATTTTGGATCAATCAGCAAAGGACTCCAAAATTCAAATTATTACCAGGTAATGATGGAGAGTATGGTGGCATTTGTAAGCTTCCCTTCCTGTGATCAACAGCTCTGTTCACAGAGTGGTTCAAGAAACTTCTAGGAACAATCTGTGGCCATGAGGTGGGAATGACAGGACTTTTTTGTGTGTCATTCTAAAAGGTCTCTAACCAACGAAGGGAATAGACCACAAGGACAGGTACCCCAGTTGGAATGGCAGTTGGGACTCATCTGGTCCCAAACCCCATGTAGCTTTCCTCTTAGGAAGTTATCAGGCCTAAGCATGAAGACATCAGGGTGGTCATACACCCTACAGGACATATGACCCAGCTCCTCTCTTGACAGTCTGTTAGAAACTTAAAGTGACACAAATGCCATCTCATCATTACATCACCATGGAAGTTCCAGCCCACTTCCTTTCCTTTCTTGTCCTCACACACAGGAAGCCATCTATTCATGCCATTCCCAGGGCTTCCTTCTCCGTGTTATAAATCACTGTTTCTTTGTTTGGGTCCTGACAATAAAAGCTGGCTAGTCCTTTTGGTCTCTTATCTGTGTTCTGAACATGCTGCAGTTTGTCTTCTGGAGCGCGTCATGAAGAAGCAGGTCTTACACATCTAAATGTGTTCGACCAGGGCATAAGCACTAACCCCCTTTCTAAAATATTCCATTCCAGTTAATGTGCACATAGTCAAGAATTTTAAACTTTGAGTTTCACAGTTTTGAAATTTATTTTTTTCTTATGTTCTAGGAACAATGAACTGAATCCCAATTTGCCTAATTGAGACTCCGCATGTAGCTCTCAACTGATATTCCTACAAACTCAGGCACAAACTTTATTTGGCACAATCGTAAAATGCTGGTTGTTGTTGCTGTTGTCTTAGTAAGACCCATCACGGTACTAGATTCTAAGCCTCTTGAGTCTAGGTGTCCACATAAGATCTACAACTACTCACTGGGCACATAGCACACATGTGCAAGGCACATTCACACATATTACTCGATACTCCCCTCACAATGAAGGAGAAAACTGAGCCTGGGACATGTTGCATGTCTATCACATCATGAACAAGAGACAGAGCCGGGACCTGAATATTATGTCTTCTGCTCCAATCCCAGTGCCTTTTTGTCATTTATTTTTAATTTTGTTTAATTTTGATGTATTTCAAATAGAATAACACAGAGAACAACATAAGGTATACTTTCATCCTAAAAAAACAAATTTATCAAATTAAAATATCTTACCATATTTGATTGGCCTATAAAATTTCTGAGACTGTTAACTTTTGGGGGAAAAAACTATTTATATACTCAATTTCAATAATTATTATTGATTTATCAACACTATATCTTTTCATGTCAATTTTGCTTATTCTTATGTTTTCAGAAAACTATTCATTTCATCTAAGTTTTTAAATTTGGATGCATAGTGTTTTTCTGAAAATTCTCTTAATTTTTTTGTTTTATATGCTCTATGTAATTATGACCCAATTCCTTGTCAATATTGTTTACTTGTACCTTTGTATTCCTTTTTACCCACTTGACCACTCTTGTTAAAGGTTTGTGTATTTTTACTTTTTATTTTGTAAGGCAAAAGCTTTGCATTTTATTGATACTCCTGATCATTTCTTAATTCCCATTTAATTTTTTTTCTATCTAGTGCACTTAGGTTTGCCTTCTTTATGTCCTTAAATAAGCTAAATGCTTAAGTGATTTATTTACACTCTCTCATTTAGATGACATGTTGAACTTACACTGTCATTCAGTCCTAAGCATTTTGTAATTTTCATTTTCTTTTTATCTAAGTTATTTAGTATTTCATTCTTAAGTATCCAAATATATGCTTTGTCCAAAGTGCACTTTTTGTTTATTTATAATTACATTGCCTTTTGGATAGAGGTTGTAACTTGTGTATTATTGATTTTTTAAAAGATGTTGAGCCTTTTTGTGAATGAATACATGGCCAATGGTTCCAAATATTTTATGCATATACTTTATCTCTTACTTGCAGTACATACACACATACGTATCCCAATAAGTTTGCTGATTTTTTAAAACTTTTTTTCAAATTAGGATACTATAAATTTGACCTTTTGTGTATTCAATTTCTATGACTTCCAACAGTGAATAGATTAATGTAACCATCACTGCAATCAAGACACAAAATAGTTATATCACTCCAAAAACACTACCTCATGCTATCTTTTTTCTAGTCACCTTTTCCCCAAATCTGTAACCCCTTGTAGCCACCAGTCTATTTTCTGTCATTATGGTCTTTTTCATTTTAGAATGTCACATAAATGGAATTATACAGTATGAAACCTTTTAAGACTGGCTTATTTCATTCAGCATGATGACTTTGAGATGTGTCCAAGCTGGTGCATACATAGTTTATTCTTTTTGAATGATATTCCAGTTTGCTAATCCATTCACTTATTGAAGGACACTTGAGTTCTTTCCATTTTTGGTGGCTATAAATATTGCTGATATAACCATGCATGTACAGTTTTCAGTCTTCTAGGTTAAATACTCTGGAGTGAATAGCTAGACTATATAGTAAGTATACGTTTTAACTACACAGAAACTGCCAAATGGTTTGCCAGAATGATATGCCATTTTGCATTTCCATCAGCAACATATGAGAGTGACCACTTTTTAAATTGCCCTTTGTCGTATTTTTTGTTTAAGCCATTCTAAGAGGTGTGCAGTGGTATTTCATCATGGTATTAATTAACATTTTTCTAACAACTATTGATATCGATACCTTTTCATACAGTTAGTTGCTATTTGTATATACTCCCTGGTGAAAAATCTGTTCAAGACTTGCCCAGTTTTTATTTGGGTTATTTGTTTTCTTACTGTCAAGTTTTGAGAGTTCTTTATATAGACAGCATACAAGTTCCTTTTTCACATATGAGATTAACAAATAATTTATACAAGTATTTAATTTATTTTATCATTCTCCTATCAAAGCAAAAGTTTTTCTCAAAGCAAAAGTTCCAAATTTGATCAAATCTATTTTTATGTATTTGTTCTGGACTAGGCTTTTTGTATCATGTTTAAGAACCTTTGTCCATCCCTAGGTTATAAGTATTTTTTCCCTCTGTTTTCTTCTGAAAGTGTGATAATTTTTAGTTTTTTAGTTATATGATCCATTTTAATTTAAATATTGTATAAGTTGTGGGGTTTAGGCTGAATTTTATTTTCCAAGAATGTCCAATATTCTTTGTTGAAAAGACTTTCTTTTAGCAATTGAATTTCCTTTAAAATGTAGTTAAAAATCAACTGGACACATTTGTATTGACCTACTTCTGGATTATATATTCAGCTTTATTGAGCTATACATTTATCCCTTCATCAACATGACACATTTTTCATAAATGTAGCCTCATAGTAACTGTTTATCTGGTAGTATGAGTCCACTTTGTTTTTCTTTTTCAGTATTGGTTTGACCTTTCTAGTTCATATCTTTTCCACATAAATTTTAGAATCATTGTATCTACATACATAAAAAATCCACTAAGATTTTGGTTGGAATTGTGTCAAATCTATAGTTTAATTTGGAAAATACTGACATATGTTCTTCAGTCTTCCAATACATGAACACAGTATGCATCTCCACTTATTTGGATATTTTTTGATGTTTTAAATAAGTTTTTTTTTTAGATGCATAGCTAAGTATTTTATTTTGCAGAGCTGTTGCAAATGCTTATTTGCTTTTAAGTTCAAGTTTCAAATGCTACTTATTAGCATATAGAAATATTATTTGACCTTGCCTTCTGCAACATTGCCAAACTCCCTTACTAGTTCTACCTTTTCATTGATGTTTTTGATAATTTTTGGAGGAGTTTATATGTGAACAATATGTCACCTAGACATAGAGTAAGTTTTACTTCTTACTCTCAGACTTCATACTTTGTACTTCTTTTTTTCTTATTTCAATGGCTAGAATAGCCAGCATATATTGAATAGGAGACATGAAAGTGGGCACACTTCTCCTTTTACCAGTTTTAGGAAGAAAACATTAAGTCTTTTTCTGTTAGGTAAGATGTAGCAATAGTTTTTTAGATGCCCTTGATCAGGTTGAGTGAGTTATCTTTTATTCCTCTTTGACTGAAAATTTTAATCATGTTGGGTGTTGTATTTTGTCAAATGTTTTCCAGCACCAATTGTAGTAATCATGTGTTTTTTTCTTCCTTAGATTGTTTATGTGATGTCTTGTAGGGATTGTTTTTCGCATCTTGAATCAACTTTGCATTCCCACGGTCAACTCCATTTGTCTATTTTTCTTTTTATGTATTGATGGATTCAATTTGTCAACATTTTCCTGAGGAATTTTATATCTCTGTTCATGAGGGTTATCAGTCAGTAGTTCCTTCCCTTGTGCTCTCTTTTTATGGTTTTGTAATCAGGGTAATGTAGAAAGTGTTCTCTCCTTTTCTACATTTTTTTTTTGGAAAACGAAAATTGTGCAGAATTAATCATACTTCTTTAATTATTTGGTAGAACTCATCAATAAAATAGGCCTAGATATTTCCTTTTTCAGAAGTTATTCAACTCTGAATTCAGTATGTTTAATAGTTACAGGATTACAAAAGTTATTTCATTTTGAATGAGTTTGGGTACTTTATAATTTCGAATATACTCTCCATTTTATCAAAGGTGTTGAATGTATGTGTATAACTTGTTTGTAATATGTATGCTCCTAGTATTCTTATTAATGTGTCTTGCATTTTTTTCAGATTTTAGAGTAGCATTTAGTGGAAGAAACAGGGTAGAACTTACTGCCTCTTCCTTGAAAGCAGAACACAAATTGGCTGATTTCATTATAGAATGTATTTTTAAGTTTAGTATTATAATGTTTGCTTGATATTTCCATTTGGATATTGTTAAAAATCTAAAGCTAGTGAGCAGCTTTGCTACTTTTACTGTCATTTTTCCTTTATATAATTCAAAACTATGTGGTCAGGTACACATACTATATTTTAGTACTGCTGTGCTCATATCCATAGGTTGTCTCCTTTATTTTTATGCAATAGCTTTATAAATTGTTATAAAACATTGTTCTAAATTCAGTTTTTTCTATATATATATATTAGAAATTTGCACAGTAAACATTTTTCCCCAAACATGTATTTTCAACTTCGTTGTTGCTTTATTTTAAATTTCCCTTTAAATTAGTGACAGAAAGCTAAATTTTGATATATTTCAAAATGTAAACTCATAATTTCTGTCTTTTAAATGGTTTGTTTATTATTTTCACATTTATAGTGATTTCTGCTTGTTTGTACATATTCCTGCCACCTTCTGTGTGATTTGTTTTCCCTTTTTGGCACAGATGGCTATTATTTCTCCAAATATTTATTTTCTTCTATTTTAGGTTAGAGTTTTGTGCCAGGCCAAGAGCTGCCTTCTCCAGTCCTCCTGGCATCTTCATGGGTCCATATGGCTAACTCTCACCAATCAAATATGGGCAGAAGTGATGTGTGTTCCCTTTGAGCCAACTTGGTTAAGAATTAGGCATGCTTTCTTCATCTTCACTTTACTTACTCAGTGGCTGAATGCAAAATAATTCGAAGCCTAGTGATTTGTAGAGTTACCAAATGAAGGGAGTCTGAGTTCCTGAATCAATATAGGAGGAGCTACCCACTGAAAATTCACATTGGATTTGCATCTAAGTGAAAAAAAAAATTCTATTGTCAGTAAAATTTTGAGACATGTTTGTTATGGCAACTTGTATTATCATAACTACTACAAAAAATGTTGCCTTGAAGTAGAGTGCTGCCATAACAAAATCCTAAAATATATTGTCATAGCTGTCATGTGGCAGGTGGCAAGGCAACTGATATCAGAAACTGGAAAGCTTGAAATCCATGTCATGTAGTGACAACACTTCTATAAACCATTGCCTGAAGTAAGACAAACCATTTGCCTACAACTGTAACTTCAAGAGAAGAGTGGAAAACAAAATATTGTAGTGTATGTTGGCTGCTACTGGATCTGTTTATTGAGGTATTCGAAGGAGAAGAAAAAAAGATAAACTCCAGGAAGGACTTACAAGTTTTCAAATAAAAATGAAAATATATAGAAATAATCATAAAATTTAGAACCTTGAAGGGATTTAAAAAGTTGACTAATTCTAGCCTCAAAGCTAAAATGGATAGAAATAAAAGGGATTTGAACAACCAAGACCCATTAAGGTTCAGTTCTGCATAAAATTCAGATTAAAGTTGTGACCTTCCACTCAGTCTTGTTAGGTGGCCTCATGGTAATCATCTTTGAGGACTCTTCACCACTCCTAACCAACATGGATCAATTCCCCATCCTTCACTGCTTTATTTTTGCCTCTGAAAGCTGATCCCTGTGAACTGCTTCTCCAGAATTGCCTTGCAGCAGGTTTCTATTTGGGTTTAAATGCATCCAGCAGGACTTTGGAGGGTTTGGCTATTCCCTCCTTATTTCTTTGTTCATTTGGCAGAATCTACATTTCCCCATCACTACAGCTTCTTTCAGTGGTCTCCCTTCCATGGCTCTAATTCTCACTGGACTCTAGTAACTCTATTTTCTTCCTTCATCACTAAGAGTGGCAACAGCTTCATTCTGTTGCTAGTCACTGAGTGGCTCCATCATCCTTTGTTTCCTTATCCCTATTCATGCCTGTCGACATACCCCCTTTATTGAAATTCCTTTCTTTGAATTATCTAGAGCAAATTATTTTTCCTGCTGAGGGCATGACTCAAAAACTGTTATTAAATGGTTGAGAAAAATACATGAAATCAAAAAACAAAGAAATAAATTAGGCTTGAGAATAGCATCAAGAACAAAACTACTGGCCCTGGGAGGAAATAGATCAATGCCTACTAAATATTTTGTAGAGTTGCATTTTCAAAGAAATGGCATCTATGACCCAAATAGCCTCTGGATATTTGGGCCTTAGTGCAAATTTTGAGTCCTTAGCATGTCCCCCAAAATCTGAGTCCTTAGAGCACGTCCCCAAACATGCTGAGTTAAAATGCAGGCTATGAAAGCTATATTGCTCTCCTCCCAGGTGTGAAATATCCCCAATAGGAGTGGCCTTGGAGGGTAATGAATGAGAAAGAATATCTCAAAGAGTAGAGTCAGAAGCCATGCAGAACCATGAGCAAAAGGATTCCTCCCAGAGAGCTGAATCAGGCTCTATCTTACCCATTGTTAGCGCAAGAAGTTGCTGCAGTAGCTGACCAAGAGGAACTTAGAAGTTGTATGGACCAGTGACTGTTTATATCTCACAACATTCTCTTTTTCTCAATGGGAAGGTTGATGGATATTTTCCTGCCTGTCCCACAATGATATTAGATGTTTTCAGAGGAAACGAAGAGAGAGAACTTGTCTTTTCCATTTCAAAAGCTATCAGTCCATGAGGAACCATAGCTGGACCTGCTGGAATGAACTGAATATTGCCAGAAGATCTTGGATTTGAACTTGATGACATAATTAGATGGGATTTTGAAATATTTCATTTACAGAAGGGAAAATTGTTCTTTGGGTAAGAGAAAGACTACAAATGGATATATTGCTGTTTACATGGAAAACTTGTGGCAGAGATGGCCACTTTTTCATCAATGACTCATGTTTTTCTTTAAAAAACATAGTTGGTCATTTTAAATCTATGTTAAGTTATATTATTAGTTCTTAACAATGGACTATGAGTGGAAGTCATGTGTGTCACTTTCATGCCAAAAAGTTTAAGCGTAGATGTCCTCTCCATCATCTCTTTCTATACCTACCAGCTATAAATAAATGACTCTGAGGACTTAGTGGTTATGGAATAATAGCAAAATAGATGTAACTTGGTCCCTAGATCAATACAAGCATACCTCCAAGATATAGAGTTTGGTTCTAGCCATTGCAATAAAGCAAATATTGCAATGAAGAGTCACACAGATTTTTTTGTTTCCCCATGCATATAAAAGTTATGTTAACACTATATTGTAGTTCATTAAATATGTAATAGCATTATGTCTAAAAAGCAAGGCACATACCATAATTAAAAGATACTTTATTCCTAAAATATGCTAATCATTATCTGGGTCCCCAACAAATAGTAATCGTTTTTATGGTGGAGAGTCTCACCTCAATGTTGATGGCTACTGACTGATCAGGGTAGTGGTTGCTAAAGGTTGGGATGGCTGTGGCAATTTCTTAAGACAACAGTGAAGTTTGCTACATTGATTCTTTTTTTTATCCTGAAAAATTTCTCTGTAGCACATGATGCTATTGAATAGCATTATATCCACAGTAGCATTTTTTTCAAAATTGGAGTCAATCCTTTCAAGCTTTGCACTGCTTTGTTGACTATGTTTATATAATATACTAAATCTTTTGTTGTCGTTTCAACAATGTTCACAGCATCTTAACCAAGAGTAGATTCAATCTCAATGAACGGCTTTCTTTGTGCATCAATCAGAAGCAACTCTTCATTTAAGTTTTATCATGAGATTGTAACAATTCAATTACATCTTCAGTCTCCACTTCTAATTCTAGTTCCTTTGCTCTTTCTGCCACATCTGCAGTTACTTGCTGCAAGACTCTGCTGGAATCCTGAATGTCTAAAAGTCATACATGGCCTGGTGCTGTAGCTCACACCTGTAATTCCAGCACTTTGGGAGGCTGAGTTAGGGGACCACTTGAGGCCAGGAGCTGGAGACCAGCCTGGCCAACATAGTGAAGCCACATCTCTACTAAAAATACAAAAATTAGGTGGGTATGGTGGTGCATGACTGTAATCCCAGCCACTCATGTGGCTGAGGCATGAGAATCACTTGAATCCAGGAGGCAGAGGTTGCAGTGAGCCAAGACTGTGCCACTGCACTCCATTCTGGGCAACAGAGTGAGACTCTGTCTCAAAAAAATAAATAAAAATAAAAATAAAAGTCATCCATGAGTGTTAGAATCTATTTCTTCCAACGTCCTTTTAATGTTGATATTTTGATCTGGTCTCATGAATCAGAAATATTCTTAGTGGCATCTATTATAAAATGGTGAATGCTTTCCAAAATTTTTTCCAATTTACTTTTCTTAGATCCTTGAGAGGAAAATTACTCCTTGATTTATGGGCTTTTGTGTTAAAAGAAATGAAAGCAACCCTAGTCTCCTTGTACACCTCCATCAGAGCTGTTGGTTGAGTAGGTGCCTTGTCAATGAGCAGTAATATTTTGAATAAAATCTTTTCTTCTGAGCAGTACATATCAATAGTGAACTTAAAATCTTCAGCAAACCTTTTAAATTTGTTTAAGTTCCTTGAAGTTTCTGGATATTAGCCCTTTGTCAGATAATAGATTGCAAAACTTTTATCCCATTCTGTAGACTGTTCACTCTGATGATAGTTTGTTTTGCTGTGCAGAAGCTCTTTAGTTTAATTAGATCCCATTTGTCAATTTTGGCTTTTGTTGCCATTGCTTTTGATGTTTTAGTCGTGAAGTCTTTGCCCTTGCCTATGTCCTGAATGGTATTGTCTAGGTCCTCTTCTAGGGTTTTTATGGTTTTGGATCTTACATTTAAATCTTTAATCCATCTTTAGTTAATTTTTACATAAGGTGTAAGGAAGGGGTCCAGTTTGTTTTCTGCATGTAGCTGGCCAGTTTTCCCAACACCATTTACTAAATAGGGAATCCTTACCGCATTGCTTGTTTTTGTCAGGTTTGTCAAAGATCTGATGGTTTTAGATGTGTGGCATTATTTCTGATGGGTCTGTTCTGTTCCATTGGTCTGTGTATCTATTTTGGTACCAGTACCATGCTATTTTGGTTACTGTAGCCTTGTAGTATAGTTTGAAGTCAGGTAGCATGATGCCTCCAGCTTTGTTCTTTTTGCTTATGATTGTCTTGGCTATAACAGGCTCTGTTTTGGTTCCATATGAAATTTAAAGTAGTTTCTTCTAATTCTGTGAAGAAAGTCAATGGTAGCTTGATGGGTATAGCATTGAATCTATAAATTACTTTGGGCAGTATGGCCATTTTCACAATATTGATTCTTCCTATCCTTGAGCATGGAATATTTTTTCCATTTGTTTGTGTCCTCTCATTTCCTTCAGCAGTGGTTTGTAGTTCTCCTTGAAGAGGTCCTTTACATCCCTTGTAAGTTGTATTCTTAAGTATTTTATTCTTTTTGTAGCAATTGTGAATGGGAGTTCACTCATGATTTGGCTCTCTGTTTGTCTATTATCGGTGTATAGGAATGATTGTGATTTTTGCACATTTATTTTATATCCTGAGACTTTGCTGAAGTTGCTTATTAGCTTAGAGAGATTTGGGGCTGAGACAATGGGCTTTTCTAAATATACAATCATATCATCTGGAAACACAATTTTACTTCCTTTCTTCCTATTTGAATGTCCTTTATTTCTTTCTCTTGCCTAATTGCCCTCACCAGAACTTCCAATACTATGTTGAATAGGAGTGTTGAGAGAGGGCATCCTCGTCTTGTGCCAGTTTTCAAAAGGAATGCTTCCAGCTTTTGCCCATTCAGAAGGATATGAACAGACACTTCTCAAAAGAAGACATTTTTGAGGCCAACAAACATATGAAAAAAAAGTCAGCATCACTGGTCATTAGAGAAATGCAACTCAAAACCACAGTGAGATACCATCTCATGCCTGTTAGAATGGCGATCATTAAAAAGTGAGGAAACAACAGATGCTGGAGAGGATGTGGAGAAATAGGAATGCTTTTCCACTGTTGGTGGGAGTGTAAATTAATTCAACCATTGTGGAAGACAGTGTGGCAATTTCTCAAGGATCTAGAACCAAAAATACCATTTGACCCAGCAATCCCATTATTGGATGTATACTCGAAAGATTATAAATCATTCTACTATAAAGACATATGCACACGTATGTTTATTGCAGCACTATACACAATAGCAAAGACTTGGAACCAACCCAAAAGTCCATCAATGATAGACTGGATAAAGAAAATGTGGCACAGATACACCATGGAATACTATGCAGCCATAAAAAAGCATGAGTTCATGTCCTTTGCAGGGACATGGATGAAGCTGGAAACCATCATTCTCAGCAAACTAACACAGGAACAGAAAACTAAACACTGCATGTTCTCACTCTTAAGTGGGAGTTGAACAATGAGAACACATGGACACACAGAGGGGAATATCACACACGGGAGTGTGTTGGGGGGTGGGGGTTTAGGGGAAGGATAGCATTAAGAGAAATACCTAATGTAGATGACAAGTTGATGGGTGTAGCAAACCACCATGGCACGTGTATACCTATGTAACAAACCTGTGCATTCTGCATATGTATCCCACAAATTAAAGTATAATAAAAAAATTTAGTAAATTATGCTGTAAATAGATGTGCTGTCATTCAAGTTTTGTTTTTCCATTTATACAGCACACATAGAGTAGATGTAGCATCATTCTTCAGGGCTGTAGAATTTTTGAATGGTAAAAGAGCATTGGCTTCAACTTGAAGTCAACAGCTGAATTAGCCCCTAATGAAAGAATCAGCCTATCCTTTGAAGCTTTGAAGCCAGGCACTGACATCTTGGCTTTAGTTATGAAAATTTTAGATGGCATTTTCTTCCAATAGGAAGCTGTTTCATCCACATAGAAAATCTGCTGCACTTTCATCAATGATGATCTTATGGCTAACTTGCTGCGGCTTCTGTATCAGCATTTGCTGCTTAACCTGGCATTTTTATGGTATAGACATGGTTTCTTTCCACAGACTTCATGAACCAACCTCTGCTAGCCTCAGACTTTTCTTCTGCAACTTCCTATTTCTGTCAGCCTTCATAAAATTGAATAGAGTTAATAAGGGCCTTGATTTGGATTAGACTTTGGCTTGTGGTAATGTTGTAGCTGGTTTGATCTATCCAGACCACTAAAACGTTCTGCATTTCAGCAGTAAGTCTGTTCTGCTTTCTTCTCCTTTGTGTATTCACTAAGAGTAGCACTTCTAGTTTTGTTGAATAACTTTCCTTTTCATTTACAACTTTGGCACAACAGAGATACCATTTAAAATGTCTTCTTTGCTAAGCTTAATTATTTCTAGCTTTTGATTTAAAGTGAGAGATATGTGACTCTTCCTTTTACTAGAACATTTAAATGCCACTGTAGAGTTATTAATCGCCCTCATTTCAATATTGTTATCTCTTAGGGGATAGGGAGGCCCGAGAAGAGAGAGAAAAATAGGGAAATTGGCCAGATGGTGGATCAGTCAAAACACACATAACATTTATCAATTTAGTTTGTTGTCTTAAATGGGAAGTTGTTAGTAACCCAAAACACTTACAATGGTAACATCAAAGATCACTGATAACAGATCACCATAAAGATATCATAATAATTTTAAAAGTTTGAAATATTTAGAGAATTACAAACATGTGACATAAAGATAAGTGAGCACATGCTGTAGGAAAAGTAGCACCTATAGACTTGTTTGACACAGAATGAACACGTATTTTCAATTTGTAGAAAATGTAATATCTGCAAAGCACAATAAAGTGAAGCTCAATAAAATGAGGTGTGTTTGTACATGGATGGCCACCTAATAATCAGCTGCCCTGGATTCTGAATCTCTGGGTCTTATTTTTATTTTCAAAAATTTTTTTTAGGAATTATTATCAATCTAACAATAACTTTAAAAATTTGTTCTTTTTCTGCTTTGTGTTGGTTGATAAATTTTTATAGTACCTTTTATTCTGTGCTTGTGGGATATTACTCAAGAAATCTTTGCCCAGTCCAGTGTCCTAGAGAGATTCTCCAAAGTTTTCTTTTAGTAGTTTTACCATTTGAGGTCTTCAAATCCTCAGTCCATTTTGATTTCATTTTTGTGTACAGAAAGAAGTAGGGTTCTAGTTATTAATACATTCCACATTTGCATATGAATGTCCAGTTATCCCAGCATTATTTATTGAAGAGACTGTCATTTCTCCAGTGTGTGTTCTTACCAACTTTGTTGAAAATGAGTTCCCTGTAGATGCATGGATTTGTTTCTCAGTTCTCTATTTAATTCTGTTGGTTTATAGGTCTGTTTTGAATGCCTGTACCATGCTGTTTTGATTAGGATAGCTGTGTAGTATAATTTGAAGTCCCATGATATGGTTCCTCCAGTTTTGTTCTTTCTGCTCAGGATGGCTTTGGTTATTCTGGATATTTTGTGGTTCCATATAATTTTTCGGAATTATTTTTCTATTTATTTAAAGAATGTAATTAGGATTTTGATAGGGATGCATTGAATCTGTAGATTGCTTTGACTAGTATGGATACTTGATAATATTGATTCTTCCAGTCCATGAACATAGAATGTCTTTCCATTTATTGGTGTTCTGTTCAATTTTTTACATCAATGTTTTATAGTTTTCATTGTAGAGATCTTTCACATCTTTGGCTAAGATTATTCCTAGTTATTTTCTTTTACTTGTAGCTATTGTAATAGGAATACTTTCTTGATTTCTTTTTCAGGCTGTTTGCTGTTGACCTATAGACATGCTATGATTTTTGTATGTTAATTTTGTATCCTGCAACTTCATTGAATTTGTTTATCAGTTTTAATAGATTTTTTGGTGGAATCTTTTGGTTTTTCCAAATATTAGATCATATAATCTGTAAAAAAAGAAATTTGACTTATTCCTTTCCAATTTGGATGCCCTTTATTTCTTTTTCTTGCCTGATTGTTCTTTGTAGGACTTCTAGCACTATGTTGAATAATAGTGGTGAAAGTGGGTATCCTTAAATTCTTCCAGATCTTTGAGGAAAGTCGTTCATTTCTTTCCCTATTCAGTGTGATACTAGCTATGGGTCTGTCATATGTGGCTTTTATTGTATTTAAGTATTTTTCTTCTTTCCCAAGTTTTTTGAGGGTTTATATTATGAAAATATGTTGAATTTTATCAAATGCTTTCTTACCATCAATTGAAATGATCATATGGTTTTTGTCCTTCATTCTGTTAATATGATGCGTCACAAAGATTAATTTGCATATATTGAGTCATCCTTGTATCCATGGGGTAAATCCCGCTTGGTAAGGATGAATGATTTTTTTTAATGTGCTGTTGTATTTAGTTTGCTAATATTTTGTTGAGGATTTTTGCATCAGTGCTCATAAGGAATATTGGCCCATAATTTTCTTTTTTTGATTTATCTTTAGCTGGTTTTGGGACCAGGGTAATGCAGGCTTCATAGAACGAGTTTGGAAGTGTTCCCTCATTCTCTGTTTATTGGAGTACTTTGAGTAGAATTGGTATTAGGTCTTGAAATGTTTGGTAAAATTCTGCAGTGAAGCCATCAGCTCCCAGGATTTTCTTTGCTAGACTTTTCTTTACTAGACTTTTTATTATAGTTTCAATATTGTGACTTGTTATTGGTCTGTTCAGATTTTGAATTTCTTCATATTTCAATCTTGGTAGGTTGTATGTGTCTAGGAATTTATCCATTTCTTCTAGGTTTTCCAATTTATTGGCATAGAGTTGCTTAAAATAGCCTCTAATATCCTTTGAATTTCTGCAGAATCTGTTGTAATGTCTCCTTTTGCAGCTCTGATTTTACTTATTTGGGCCTTCTGTCCTTTTTTTTTTCAGTCTGGCTAAAACTTTGTTGATTTTGTTTATCTTTTCAAAAAAACAACTTTTGGGTTTTTTGATCTTTCATCTTGTTTTCTTCATTTTAATTTCATTTATTTGTGCTTTGATCAAAATTATTTCTTTTCTTCTAATTTTGTATTTTGTTTGCTCTTGCTTTCTTAAGATGCATTGTTAGGTTTATTATTTGAAGTTTTCTACTTTTTTTGATGTAGGCACTTATACCTATGAACTTTCCTCTTAGTACTGCTTTTGCTCTGTCTCATAGGATTTGGTATGTTGTGTTTCCATTATCTTTTTTTTTTCAAGAAAGTTTTCAATTTTCTTCTTAATTTCTTCATTGACTCATTGGTCATTCTGCAGCATATTGTTTAATTGCCATTTGTTTGTATCATTTTCAAAATTCCTCTTGTTATTGTTTTCTAGTTTTATTCCATCATGATCAGAGAAGATACTTGATATTAATTCAATTTTTTGAATCATTAAAGACTTGTTTTGTGGAGTGATATATGGTCTAACCTTGAGATAGATCCATGTGCCAAAGAGAAGAAGGTGTATTCTGCAGCTGTTGGATGAGATGTTTTGCAAATATCTATTAGGCCCATTTAGTCCATAGTCCAGGAAAAGTCTAAGTCTTCTTTGTTGATTTTCTATTTAACTGATCTTCCAATGCTGCAAGTGGGGTGTCAAAGTCTCCAGCTATTACTATATTGGGGTATATTAGTTTCTTTAGCTTTAATAATATTTGCTTAATATATATGTGTATTCTAGTGTTTATTGCATATATATTTACAATTGTTATATCCTCTTGCTGAATTGGTTCTTTTCTCCTGACATAATGAACTTCTTTGTCTATTATTATAGTTTTTCTCTTGAAGTTTATTTTGTCTGATATAAGTATTACTATACCTACTCTTTTATGGTTTCCATTTGCATTAAATATCTTTTTCTGTACCTTATTTTCAGTCTATGTGTGCCTTTAAAGATGAAGTGTGCTTTTGCAGGCAACAGATTGTTGGGTCTTATTTTTTATCCATTCAGCCACTCTAATTATTTGATTGGAGAGTTTAGCCCATTTTCATTCAATGTTATTATTGATAAGTAAGGACACACTCCTACAATTTTGTTATTTGTTTTTTAGATGTTTTGTGGTCGTTTTTTTTCCCCTTTCTATCTTCCTTTTAGTGAAAGTGATTTTCCATGGTGGTACGTTTTAATTTCTTGCTTTTAATTTTTTGTGTATCCATTGTGTTTTTTGACTTGAGATTACCATAAGGCTTGCAAATAATCTCTTATTGCCTATTATTTTAAACAGATGACAACTTAACATTGCATAAACCAAAAAGCAAGCAAAGAGAAAACTAATTAAAACTCTAGACTTTAACTTTTTATCCCCCACTTTTTAACTTTTTATTGTTCCTATTTATATCTTATTGTACTATGTCTTAAAAAGTTGTTATTTTTGATTAGTTCATCTTTAGTCTTTCTACTCAAGCTATGCGTAGTTTACATACCACAGTTACAGTGTTATGATATTCTGTGTTTTTCTGTTTATTTACTATAACCAGTGAGTTTTGTATCTTCAGATAATTCTTATTGCTCATTAACGTCCTTTTCTTTTAGATTGAAGAAATACCTTCAGAATATCTTGTGTAACAGGTCTGATCTTGATAAAATCCCTCTGTTTTTGTTTGAATGGAAAAAGTCTTTATTGTTCATGTTTGAAGGACATTTTTGCTGGATGTATTTTTCTAGGATAAAAGGTTTGTCCTTCAGCACTTTAAATAAGTCATGCCCAATAACAAGCAGTGGAAAAAAAACTGTCTATTCAATAAAGGTGTTGGGATAACTGGCTAGTCATATGCAGAAGATTGAAACTGTAACCTTTTCTTTTATATTATACAAAAATCAAGTCAAGATGGAGTAAAGATTTAAATGTAAATCCTAAGACTATAAAAACTCAGGTAGGAAACCTAGGAAATACCATTCTGGACAATGGCCCCAGTGAAGATTTCATGATGAAGACTTCAAAAGCAACTGCAACAAAAACAAAAATTGACAAGTGGGAGGGACCTAATTAAAGAGCTTCTGCATAGCAAAAGAAACTATAAAGGCAGTGAACAGACAACATATAGAATAGGAGAAAATATTTACAAACTATGCATATGACAAATATCTAATACCTGGAATTTTATAGGGAAGTTAAACAAATCAACAAGCAAAAAACAAATTACTCCATTAAAACATTGACAAAGGCCGTGAACACTTCTCCAAAGAAGACACATGGCCAAAAAGCACAAGAAAAAATGCTCAACATAACTAATCATTAAGGAAATGCAAATTAAAACCACAATGAGATAACATCTCATACTAGTTAGAATGGCTATTATTAAAAAAAATCAAAAAATAACAGATGCTTGTGAGTTAGTGGAGAAAGGGTGATGCTTATACACTGCTGGTGGAAATTTAAATTAGTTAAGCCATTGTGGAAAATAGTTCCGAGATTTCTCAAAGAACTTAAAAAAATGACCATTTGACCCACAATCCCATTACTGGGTATATACCAAAGGAACAGAAATCATTCTACCATAAAGACACATGCACGTATATATTCTTGATAGCAAAATCATGGAATCGACCTAGATGCCCATCAATGGTGGATTGGATAATGAAAATGTGGTAAATATACACCATAGAATACTATGCAGCCATAAAAATAATGATATTATGTCCTTTATAGCAACATGGATGGAGCTGGAGGCCATTATTCTAAGTGAATTAATGCAGAACCAGAGAACCAAATACCACATATTCTCACTCAAAAGTGGGAATTAAACATTGAGTACACCTGGACACAAAGAAGGCAACAACGGGCATTGGAGCCATTTGAAGGTGGAGGGTGGGAGGACGGTGAGGATCTGAAAACTACCTATCAAGTACTAAGCTCATTTCCTGAGTGATGAAATAATCTGTACATCAAACCCCCACAACAGACAATTTACTCGTGTAAAAGATCTGCACATGTACCCTCTGAACTTAAAAGTTGGAAAGAAAAACAAACGAACAAACAAATAAGTAAATAAATATGTCATGTCACTCTCCCCTGACTTGTAAAGTTTCCACGATAAAGTCTGCTGCCAGATGTACAGAAGCTCCATTGCATGTTATTTATTTCTTTTCTATTGCTGCTTTTAGGATCCTTTCTTTATGCTTGATCTTTGGGAGTTTGATTACTAAATGTCATGAAGTAGTCTTATTTGAGTTAAACCTACTTGGCATTCTATATAACCTTCTCATGCTTTAATATTGATATCTTTCTCTAGGTTTTGGGAAGTTATCTGCTTATTCCCTTTGAATAAACTTTCTATTCCTATCTCTCTCTCTCTCTACTTCCTCTTTAAGGCCAATAACTCTTAGAATTATCCTATTGAGTCTATTTTCCAGACCTTGTAGATGTGCTTTGTTCTTTTTTACTCTTTTTTCTTTTGTCCCCTCTGTGTACTTTCAAACACCCTGTCTTCAAGTTCACTAATTCTTTCTTCTGTTTGATCAATTCTGCTGGTAAGAGACTCATGAATCCCTCAATATGTCAATTGCATTTTTCAATGCCAGAATTTCTACTTGATTATTTTTAATTATTTAAATCTCTTTGTTCAATAGAAGAAAGGATTCTGAATTTTTTCTCGGTGTTATCTTTAATTTCATTGTGTTTCATATAATTCAACATAGCATTTTCTCTTTATCCAACATGCTCAATGTTTTTTCTCAGTACTATTTTCCAATCAGTAACTTTATCTTCTGCTGTGTCTAGCCTCCATCACTTTGGTTGCATTTTTACTTAAATGCCTAAATTTTTCATTTCTAGACTTATGAATGGTTCTTTTTCCTGTACCACCAATCTTATTTTCTTTCCACCTGTCTGGATTTATAACTTTTTCTGAATAATGAGGAAAATGGTTTGTCTTTTAAAAATCCTTAGCATACAAAAAGCAATCTAACAACAGACTAAAAAACTGACCAATTAAAAATCATTTAATCTAAAATATTTATAATGCATTTAATTTAGAATATCTGGAATGAGTATTCTTCAATAGTAATTGTGTTGGCTGGCATTCTTACTATTTGAATTATTAATTTGTTTTTGTAATTTTGATTTGTATGGTCATTTTGATTTGACTTGAAGATTTTGGTTTGTTTGTTTCACACTTGTTTTGGGTTATATAATTCTTCTCTGAAAAGAAGCATGCAGTTGTCAGTTCATTGATGCCTTAGGCTGTTAACTCTAAAGTAGTTATTTTACAGGTATTTCAGTGGTTTTGCTTTGCAGGGGTGTTTACATTGCAAATCCACTTACAGAGACAAAGATTAGCTCAATTGAGTTCAGCATCACATGGCTGTTCCTTTCTTTCACCTTCCTAGCCCTGTAGTTTTCAGTAAAAGAATAATCCCATGAGGCAATTTGGGAATTAATATTTTAATATCTATTATGAGAAAGAAAATAACAACAGAGACCCAGATTCCAACATTAAGAATAGGCTCAGGACCTATCTTAAGTGGAACACTTCTAGTTCCTTTTACACCATGGTAACTGAACTTCCGGGCATCATAGTTTGTTTCTGTCATCAGAACCAGTAGTCCTAAGGGACATTTGGCTAATAAAGTTTATTTTCCTGCATTTTCTCTTTTTGTAGGTTCATTACCATTGCCTGTGTATGGAGTCAAAGAGGAGTGATTGAGAGTGAACTTGAGGAGCCATCATGAATAGAAATACTTTTCCCTATACGTATCCCTAATAGAGGTGGAATGAAAAATTGGTTCAAGGAAGTGTTTCACAGTGATTGCTCAGTGGGTCATCTAGTTCAGACATTCATGAACAGCGTTCTGTCATCATCCACAGCATATTGAACGGTTTTGAGTGTTTCCTGCATCACGTTTTTGTTAGAAAACAAAGGTTCTTGCTTTCTTTCCTGATACCCCCTGTTCCTACCTCACTCATATCTTAATTGTCTTACGCTTTTAGAGGGACTTTTTTCCATTCCTCTACAACATTCCATTGCTGACAGAAAGGCTGACAAGGCAGCTGACACAGTGGCGATTACTTTGAGCAGTTTCTAAACAATATTATTTTGCTGCCCTTCTGCTTTCTGTGAAATTATAGGGTGCTTTCTTTTGTGTGCAACAATGGAGCTCAGCTCCCACACCAGGGGTCCTGAACAGATTCCATATCAACTTCCTGAGCTTTAGTATTAATGTAATTATCAGCTGAAGATATCAATTCAGGCACTCACATTGTCACTATATTGGTTCATCTTCATGCCAGAGAAAGCAGGAATGGAGTTTTAAAGCCTGGTCTGGATTTATAATGGGTGTGTTGCTGGTGTATAATCATATATATTTATGCATGTAGACATTATATAGATACATATATGTATACATCATATACATCTATGTATAGATAATCTCTTGCTAATTTGAGTTACATCTTGAGTAAATAAGAGCAATATTTGTAGAAATGCATGGTGACAGATCAGCCATGAATCTGAATTGGGGGCTGATAAATTCTCACTACCTTCATTTACCTGACAAATAAAAAGACCTGCTAAACAGCAGGTGAAAATTCAATCAGATACCTGCAAATAGCAAGCATCCTATGTGAAAAATGGAGAAGTTTGGTGAACATCTTGGACTGGAATTACAAAGAATGGAAAATAAAGCAGAAGTTTCCTCTCCTCCTTAAATGAAATCATGCCATATTTAGTTGCTGTCACCATTTTATGTCAATTCAAACCACTCTAATTTTCTTTCCATTCCCAGTCTACCAAAAATATAATCCCCAATTTTCCCTGATCCTGTTGTTTTCATTAATTCCTCTCCCAAAGCCCTACCTAATGCACAAGATTAATGTGTTTCTGACTAGAAAATAGCAATCTCCAACATGGAGTATACACAGCCAAGACACATGATAATCCATTGAGCAGTGTGAGAAAACTATGAAAATTTCATTGACTATTTCCACCTTATTCTTTTTAGTTCCCATATTTGAAAATGTTTTTTAATGTTTAAGACATTTTAATACTACTGTATACAGTATCATCACAATCAACAAATATATAGATTTTGTATTATATGTAATATAAAAAGTAGATATATAATTTAAACAGTAGAATATATTAGGTTATAATGTATAATATTATAAACAGTATGAGTACATGCTTAGCTTACTATTTTGTCATACCAGAGACGTACAATTCAAAAAATTTGAAGAACAATGTTCTCGAGCATGTCTCCTCAAACTTTAATATGTACAGATATCATCTTTTTTAAAAATGCATATTGAAGATATGAGATTCAATACTGAGATTCATATTGAGATTCAATAGTTCTGGGATGGGGTTAGACCATTTGCATTTCTAACAAATTCCCAGGTGCTGGTGTTGCTGCTGGTCCTTGGATTATACCTAGACTAGCAAGGCATAAGTAAGATTTAATGGCCTGCTATCAGCGGAGGGAAACTCCAGGAGAGCTACTAAGCTGACATCTGTTGTAGTCCATGCTCACACTGCTATAAAGGTACCCAAGACTAGGTAATTTATAAAAGAAAGTGGTTCCATTGACTCACAGTTCCACATGGCTGGAGAGGCCTCAGGAAACATATAACCATTGGGGAAGGAAAAGCAGAAGCAAGGACCGTCTTCACATGGCAGCAGAAGAGAGAAGAGTGAAGGAGGAACTTGCAAAACACTAATAATACCATCAGCACTTGTGAGAACTCACTATCATGAGAACAGCATGGGGGAAACCATCCCCACGATCCAATCACTTCCCACCAGGTTCCTCCCTCCACTCCTGGGGATTACAATTCAAGATGAGATTTGGGTGGGGACACAAAGCCTAACCATATCATCTGTCAACAGCCAACATTCCCAACAGATGGAGAAATGAATGTCTTTGTCCTAAAGGGTAAGGATCTGAACATCACACTGCAACAATTTATCTTAACTAGCCCCTTGTTACTCTTGAATATACTTTGTAAAATAAACTTCTCCAGGATTCTGATGGACCTCCTTTCCTGTGGAAACAAAGTTGACTAGGATAAACTAGAGTTCCCATTACTGCTGGTCTTACAACTGCAACTCATGCTCATCAAAATTGAGCCAAGTGGCACCAAGAAGTATCCAAGTGAGTGACCTGGGTATGAAACATATTCTCTGCCTGCATTATGTAACAGCACTCCAACCTGTTCCTGATGATCAGAGGCAATTACCCCATCTTTCCATCCCTGCTGGTTTGATGGAACAATAAAGCTGAAGTAATGGGATGGGAGCTATAGCTTAGAGTTTCATGTTTTCTCAACTGTTAGAAGCCTTCCCCTGATGAGAACCAGGAACTTTAATTTTTCAGAGCCTGGAAGCTTAAGAATGGGAAGCACAAATTTCCCAAGTGAGCCACTAAAACTGATAGAAAGTGGGGTCTCTCCTGGATCTGCCTTTTGGATCCCATATCCAAGACTCTACCTACTGGGATCCTTGAGATGTCCTAGAAAGTGCACATCTTCCTCACAGGGTATCATCACTAAGTTGGAACCCCCATTACAGCTTCAACAGGTTATTCCCTTACGTTACCAGGCTGGCATATGGTGGGTGACATGAAATATGGAAAGACCAATAGGTCCCATCCCTGGGCATATGTTTGCTGCCGCATCTCCTTTGTTGTAAAGAGGGCCCCTTGGTCTAGTAGAGTGTTATACAGAATATGATCCCATGTTGTAGTAAAAACTATCTAAGCCCTAAATATAAGAGTTAGATAAGGTCTACTAGGCAAGAAAAGCAAATCCATACCTAAATGCCTTTCAGTTTTACTATTCCAGAGACCACGCTTGTGGGAGCTTAAAGGATGCAGTGTTGGGAAGAGAATAAAGTTAACTTTGATGTAGACACAACAAAGGCATTAGGACAATTCTACGAGATGTTGTGACATGAAATGGCCTTTCAGAATTCTCCCACATTGAGACAAAGAAGCCAGGGCTTTATAGACATATGTGGACAAGTCATTTGATATAAGATGCTCTTTGGAAGGGGTAAAAGTGGCTCTTTTCAGGTCATGGCACTTCTTACAGAGGAATTCATCTGTCTGCTGCAAATATTCCCGAATCCTATTGCTCCTTAAAGAGGGTGACAGAATCTGAGCCTCACAGCACTGTATCATAGCATCCAATACAAGATATACAGATTGTAGGGGCCACGAGAATTTTCCCTCTCCTCTGAAGAACCTCCTCTGAAGATTTGAGTCTGTTAAACAATAGACAGATTAACAAGACAGAAGGAATACAAATTTATTATTGTCCATAAGCACAGGAATCACATAAAATATGAAATATAGGCTGGGCGTGTTGGCTCATGCCTGTAATCCTCACTTTGGGAGGCCAAGGCTGGTGGATCACTTGAGGCCAGGAGTTCAAGACTAGCCTGGCCAACGTGGTGAAACTCCGTATCTACTAAAAATACAAAAATGAGCCAGGCATAGTGGTACACACTTGTAATCCTAGCTACTCAGGAGGCTGAGGAAAGAATCGCTTGAATCCAGGAGGCAGATGTTGCAGTGAGCTGAGATTGTGCCAGTGTGCTCCAGCCTGGGTGACAGAGTGAGACTCTGTCTCAAAAAAAAAAAAAAAAAAAAA